>NC_065921.1:87736284-88040309 GCF_024586455.1 Bactrocera neohumeralis | reverse complement strand
TTATTTAAGTCTGTTTTTGGAGTGTGTTGCAATTTCATTATCAAAGATTAAAAAAATCAAAGAAACGGAAGTAATGGGCTTTGCCAGTAGATTATTTTTGTTGGCAATAATCCTCATTCCGTTAGAGCGGATTCAGCGACTCCTTATTCTCTACATACCGAAAGCGCCAGGAACCATTTCTACGGCTATATTAGAACGACTACTGAAGCATGTGGACAGACTAGGTCAAACTAGAGGGTTTGAGACTCACCACCGGAACTTATAGCATCTATACAGACTGATTAAAAATGGCTAACGGAATGGAAGTCGGAATCTAGTGTTCGGTGCTGGTTCTTAGGCGACCCTTCAAGCTTCCGCAAAACTGCAGTATCTTCCAGGCGGAAGTCGTGGCAGCTAGCAAAGTGGCCGAAAAAGCTAGTAACACAGGAAGCAACATAAAAATTATTAATAAATATGTCGATAGCCAACGCATTACGTCAAACAATGCGCTTAGAAGAAGGGAGACTGAACATAGAGTGATTGCCGGAAAGCATTTCAAGGTCACAAAGAAATTCCGGGAAAGGGAATAGCTGATGAGATTGCCAAAAGTGCCATCCGTCTGGCATGTGAAATACGGAAGTCTGCCTTGACAGATTACATGAGAGTTGGACTGGCATTAGTAATGGCGAAACATGCAGGAAGTGCTGATTAGTTGGCAAGAGAGATGCTGAAATACTTCCTATCTCTGTATCCAGTAATATCTAGAACTCGTCTTATGCATCAAAGAGCTTCGGAGTTCAAGGGACTAAACAAGGTATCAAACTTTGAAATCAAATCGCTCTTACAGATCGCAAAAAGCATTATCGTCTAGCATGACAAATACTTCATCTCAAATTGAACCGAGTCTCCATCTGAATTTACTAAGGACCAGTAGATCTATGCATGCCGTGACAGCCGGCCATTACAATCTAACCTAACCTAATCCCTCTTTCTTTGTCTCAGTTTGTCTTCAACTGTTTTCGTCAGAGAAAATATCACTCAGTTTCTGGTATTCTTTCATAAGTCCAACTAATCTAGAAAACCAAATTATAGTGTTTTCATACCTATATATGTATAACTGATGTTGTATGGCTGTGTTTGATGAACTCTCATCTTATTTAGCTGCGTCATCATATTAATCATAAAAGACACCCATGGTGGCATTCAGCGACTCCTACGTTTTTAAGTAGCAAAAAGTAGGATCAACAAACCATAAACAACAAATATAATACAGAAATAGAATTTAAAAAATTCCAAAAAAAAATTAAAACAATAAAAAAAAATAATAAAAAACAAAAAAATATATAAAAAAAGAATACAAAGAAATATAAAAAAAAATATAAGAAAAAGTAATACAAAAAAAAAACAGAAATATACTTCTTAATGAGAATTTGAGAAATATAATAAATTACTTTCATAATTTTTTACCCAAATCTGCGCTCTTAAATATTTCAATTCTTCCACCATCACGCCAAGCGCTGCGCTGCGCTCCATTCGCGCCAGTCATTGACAACTTTTCAATTGCGTCTGAATGAAACGGGCTGGCTGTGTGCTTGTGCATGGCTGTATGCGTGGTTGCATCTTTATTTTCAGTTTAGATTTTCACTCACAACACTTGCGACCGGTTTCCTTTTTTTTATCTTTTTTATCGACAAAAGGACCTTTTCCAACAACAACTACAACCGCTGCTGCTGTGCTCATTAATCATTGCGTTCTTCCCTCGCCGATCTTTACTTGTGTATTTTGTCATTTCTTGCTGCTTGTGGCTGTTTTTTTTATTCCCTTGCTCACTTAATTGTTGTTGTTTTTCACTTTTTCGTTTTCGGTGATATTTCTTTTTGCTGGCGATATTTCGAAATGTGTTCGATAATGAAAGTACTCGTAATGTTGTGGCAGTCAGTCAATGCAACGAAATCATTCATGTGGTTGCTATTAAAAAAACCAAAGAAAAATAAAAATAGAAAATAAAAAAAATCATGGAATAGCAGAAAAGCAGCAAATAAATCGTGGAAAATGTTGGAGAAATAGCATGATGTTGCAAGAAAAAAATTTTGGAACTGTTATTGAAATTGTAAAGAAAAATAAAAAGCAAAGCGAATGAGTCGCACGTTTGCCACCGCCAGCAATAATACATTACACTTTTGGCCAAGAGCGAAAAGGAAAATATTTTGCAATGCTTTTTGGAGGAAGAGAAATTTAATAGCATTTTTCTTCAAGCATCTTTCAAGTTTGGAAATAATGTGACAAGTTAGGTTATCTCTGTTATTAATGGCGCACATATTAATTAAGGTATGTTATCTTCAGCAATTCAACGGCATTTAAATATTTGTCGCTTTTTGGTTCAACTTCGCTCTAGAAGAAAGCCACAGGAAAAACATTATTTTCAACTCTAACTACTTCTGTGTTTTTGGTTGACTACCAAACGTCCGCTTCCTGGTTGGCCATTGTTCAAGGTCGGAGAATGCAACCTAAAGTAGGCGTAGTCTCGACACTTATTCAAAACTCAACACTTTCTTCTCAAATCTGTTGGAAAAACCCGGTTATTCCATGAATAACTGATATATTGGTTACTCGTATTTAGCTAATTGATGTCGTTGCAGTTGCATAACTCCAGTGCTACCAATCACATTATGTCATACCATATATGTACCATTATCATAAATAGAAGAAAGTAAGTTGAAGTTGAAATCCGAAAAGACTTTTTGGACTACTCAATAATACTAACAAAAGAATAGACGTTAATATAATCACCTCCACTAACTACAAAAAATGTATCTAATCGAGCTCTCGAAAAAATCGAACATTAAAATCAC
Organism: Bactrocera neohumeralis; assembly: GCF_024586455.1. Lineage (NCBI taxonomy): Eukaryota > Metazoa > Arthropoda > Insecta > Diptera > Tephritidae > Bactrocera > Bactrocera neohumeralis. Next base: position 88,037,478 of record NC_065921.1, on the reverse strand, counting down.
AGCGCGTGAAAAGCGGCGAGCAGCGTGAATAACAAGCATTGCTGAAAGCGATAAGCAATAATGTCATTCAACAGCGCGCAACAGCAACGAACAAGATGTTCTGACAAGCGGTGAACCTATAAATAAATTTCGAACGCCAAAGCATGCTGAAGCCGCTGGAAGCTGCCGGAAAGCTCTTAGCGTTTGCTGCCCCTGCAACTGCTTTCACTGACAACGCACGCCGCCACAAACTGTCGCAGCGGCATTTGGGTATTGGCATGACGCATAAAACACTCGTCACCGTGTAAAGCTTGGAAAGTTGCGCTGGTATTTCGGAAAGCCATTAAATTAGTGTGACCCAGCGTGTGTATGTGTGCTGGGAAAAATGCGTGTGCCTTTAGAACGCGGCGACCATTAATAAAGCTAAACAAAAACATTGTTAGATGCCAAGTGTAGCGCGCGTTGCTTGAGCGCCGTGCGTTGCGCGCGTGAGGGCGCGGTGTAGAAGGTGTGCGCGCATTGGTGAGACATACTGCCAGCTATTGATGTACCAACACACGTGCATAGACCAATAAAGCGTCACAAAAACAGCAACGTAACGGCATTAAGCTACATGGAAATTCATCATTTTGCTGTAAATCACCGCGCGCGCCGACAATGCCACAATGCAACAAACAAAAGCGGCACAAATATGTGAATTAGGTGAATTAAGAAAACGAGAAAACATGTTTGGGAGCGCAATGTTGTTCGAGAAGGCGCGCGCGCGGCGCAAAGTGTTGCAGCAACAAATGTGCTTTGGTACGCTTTGACACTATGCGGAGTAAAAATTATTGCCACATTGGGCGACAAGAGAAGCACACAATGGAAAAGTGTTTTCGTTGAAGCGCTTTTTTATTCAATTTATGTTGTGTTCTTGTTGTTTTAAGAAAGCTTGTAAATAGTTGCGGCAGTGTGCGCGCTGGTGCAGTTGACCTCCCAAAAATATGCGCGCCCTAAGCAAAGCGCAACAACGCGACAAAATTGAACTGCTGCTTCAAATCCAGGAATTTTTCGTAGATTTTGTTTTATTATTAGACGCAAACAATTTGACAAAGTTACAGCATTCCTTTACTTTTTATTTTTATAGATACATTTTGTATATCAGTCGCGCGCGTCGTCGAATTTATTAACTGCGCGTGGCTTTCATTCATTTTTGCATCGCCGACGTCGAAGAAATTAATTTGACAAATGTCGCTCATTTTCCCCAGGTCATCGCTAGTTGATTAATTTCAAATTTTATTGCCGCTACTTGTCATAGCGGCGATCAGTAGCGATAAGTATTTGTGTTCCTTGCATACAAAAAAACGTTGCTACATAATTTTAGGCGCGTGGGCGTTTGCCACGCGTTTCGCGCCGATTGCCAAGGCGAGCTGTGCGTTTAATAAAACAGAAACATCTACATTGTATTATAAAGTGGCAGTCAATCAATTTTCCAAAATTAAAATGGGTCAATGCGACAGCGTGAATTGAGATTTATAGCGGATGGGGTCTGCTATGGCGATTATACTCACAAAAAGATAAATATGTATACATTATTTCTGAAGTAGGCGCGCCTGTCCGCTAAGCACCGCTATGTGTAGCGTTTAGCAGCAAAAGGGCAGCCAATTTGCATAAAATAGCAATGAGTGCGCCTGAAACTAGGCCAACGCATAAATTCACTACTTTAACGCCTGTGGTAATCAATATGGCAGCGGCTTTTTAATCAACCCACTTCGGCGTACTCTTTAATATGGCGCGCACATTGCCACACAGTCGCCAGCAACAGCTTAAATGCAGCAAGTGGCACGTACTCCGCCTCCGCTTTGTGCCTCAAATTGTTTGCCTAAAATGCAAGTCAAGAATTAAAGTGCTAAGTATGTTGCAACATACATATTACTACGCCAACTATTGATGTTATGTGCTTAGTACACGCGTGTGCTTTACGCCCAACTAAATCAAGCGTGTGGCATCGCATGCGCTGCAACAATAATAGAATAATACCCGCTGTGTCTGCCATTGTTTTGGGTGGCTGCAAATTGAGGTTAGCTATTGACGTTGCCGCACAATGCAGCGTGACGCTATGTTGCATGCAAATGACGCGCTGTCAGAAAGTTCTCAACGCACACAATACAACAACAGCGAAATAGTGAGCGCTTACACAAACACAAGCACACATGCTGGCAATTTGACATTCTCACGCATGTAATATGTTGCAATTTAGCGGCAAACTTCATATTTGACACACTGTCTAGAGATTTGCATATCGCGCACTCATACATACATACATACAAATATGACAGACATATCTGCCTGAGAGACTATGGGAAACAATGCAAAATTTGATATGCGCGCGAGTTGCGTCGTCAAACGACTCCACCACTGTCAAACTTGTCGACACACAAAAAAAGACAAGTATTTTTTAAATATTTGTATTTGTCTGAAATGTAAGTTGAATCTTCAGATTCAACTACATACATATGTACATATAAAATTGTAATATAAGATATGCCGGGTCGTTGATGCTGAGGAATGTCAAGTCAGCACAACGGCTTCAGGTAAATTTAGCAAGTAAGATTTTTATAAAGGTTTCAGGTAAATTTAGGAAATAAGATTTTTGGTAAAGAATAAAATGATGATTAATAAACTGGACGGCAAGCCGCTCAGTACGGTAAACCGGAGTTTTATTATATCGTAATTGGCGCAGTCGGTAGGATACGATTCCATATTCTCTCTCAGCTTCGCTCAGCTAGCAAAGAAAAGCTAAATAAAAGCTAAATAAATTATTATTAAACAAAAGTACCATTATTAAAAGAAAAGTGACAAAGATACAGCTAATCATATAAATCCCAAAGCAGAACAAAATAATACATTTGAGTTGGAAAATTATAGCAAAAGCAAAAACATAATTCAAAAAGTGAAAAAATTTGTGAAAAGTGCAAAAAAAAAATTATTTTGAGAAAAAATAAAGAAAACTGTTGAAAACACTAAAACGGCAACAGCGGAGACAGCAGAAGCAGCTTTAACAAAAAAAAAAAAAAACAAACAGCAATATAAACAGCAGCAACAGCGGAGACAGCAGCAAGATCTTCAGCAAAAAAAAAAAAAAAAAAAACAACAACATCAACAGCAACAACAGCAGCAGCAGCTATAGTGCAGAAAAGTATTACAAGTGATGGAGCTGACCGGAAACGAAGGCGGCGACGAAAACCACGAGAAGGATGGTGAACGAAATTCAAGCTACTGACAGCGGCAAAGGGAAAGTGAAATATTTATGATCAACAGGGAGAAGAGAAGTTTCTAACAGCAACAACATTAACAAAAAGCAACAACAACAACATTAACAAAAGCAAGAGCAGCACCAACAGCAAGGTAAAATACTATTCAACTAATAATTTAGTAATTTAAGTAGTAGTTTTATTTGAAGCCAATACTTTCTTTGTAAAATGTTTCAATCAATTCAAAAACAATACCATTAGAAAAAGAAACGAACAAACGAGAAAAGAAAAACAAAAAGCAGCAGTAGATACAGAAGTTAATTTGTTAAAATTCCTTTAAAATATAAAATTGCGTACTTAGATTATGTGTGTAAAGTTATAGCACTATATATATGAAATATAAAAGCTACTTTTAAGGGAAATTATGGATTTTTTGTTTGAACCTCTACCTGAAACAAATTTTCAAATGAATACGGAAGAGTTACGTTTATGGCAACGAAATGCCATATTCGAGTGTGAATGTGATAATTTCATTAATAGACGGATAGAAGCTGGTCGAACACACCTATTGCTTTTCGAACGAGAGGGTTAAGTGCAATCCGAAATCCTTAATGCTACTCGAAATAATCGCTATTTAAGTGAGCGAAGGTGGCAAAAGTGCTGACTTCAATAAAAATTAATAAAATATTGTATGTATGTATCTTAAATATTTATGAAATTTTAAGTAAGACACCTCAATTGAAAAAAAATTCCTTGGAATTGTATCTATGTAGCTCGAAATTTGTAGAACTTTACGGTAATTTTTAATAAACCATATGATTTGTTAATAGGAAATGATTCCTTTAAAAAAAAAACGTTAAAACCATTGATATCGAAAAAATGACAATAATTTTGAAAAATGGTGTGAATCTTCCATTTTATATGAAAACTATGCAAGAGCAAGTTTATTCATTAGATATAAGTGAAGTAAAGAACATCAACCTTGATCATTTAAAATCAAATGAGAAAAAGGAAATCGAAAAATTATTAAAGCATTTCAATAAACTTATCTAATTAGAAAAAGTCACAGTAGATATTGCTCACCTATTCTTATAATACCGAAAAAGATAGATAATTCAGGAATACAAAAATTCAGGCTAGTGGTTGATTATAGGAGGTTAAACCAATTGACTGTAGGCGATAAGTATCCTCTACCGAATACTGAAGGAATCTTAGATAAATTGGGCAAAGCACAGTACTTTAGCACCATAGATCTAGCAAAAGGTTACCATCAGATTTTAATGGCAGAAAGGGACATCCAGAAAACAGCTTTTGTCACTCCGGCAGGACTATATGAATACGTCCGAATGCCTTTCGGGTTGAAAAATGCCCCAGCTACTTTTCAGAGATTTATGAATGACATATTGAGGGAATATATAAATAAAATATGTTTAATTTAGATGACATATTAATTTCAACTTCATTAGAAGAGCACATAAACTCATTAAAAAAATTTTTTTCAAACTACAAAGAATAAATAAAAATACAGGCAGATAAATGCAGTTTTCTTAAAGAGAAACTACATTCCTAGGACACATTTTAACAAAAGAACATCAACCTAATACTGATAAAATTATAGCAAAAACTACCAATACCAAAAACTGAGACATTAAAAGGAGGACAACAGGATATTATCGAAAATTCATAACAGAAATGAGGATAAAATATTTGAAAAAGGGCAATAAAATATAAAGATCCACAATATATTGAAACTTTGAAAATTTAAAAGCACTCATTTATCTCACTCAACTATCAAATGTTCTCCAAGGGACGCCAAAGAAAACATTTGTCCATCCATATTACAAGATAGAATAAATACAGTAAAACAGAAAACAATAGCCAAATTAAATCAAAACAGAGAAGAATATATAGAAAACAGACAAACAGGACCAATTAAAAACTACAAAAGAGTACGGCATAAGGATCAACCATATTTCAGAATATTTCCCTTACAAAACGTCCATCCGGCAAATATAAAAAGACCAATGAAATTAGCAAACATAGAAAATCCAAATGAGGATGATGACGATTCATTCAGTCTAAGGGCATTTAATGGAGATAATAACATTTAATTTTTTTTTCTACATATATATACATGATTTTTTTTACCCCAGTGGGTAAGGGGTCTTTCTAGAATATACCCATGGTAAGAGATGCCTGTCGTAAGAGGCGACTAAAATCCAATTTAAGTTTTTTTAAATCAAAACCTAAAACGGTTATACATTTTTACTTTTACAGATGACGATAATAATTATTTTTTTAACAATAATCATATCATTGGTGACAGCACTTTTGCAAATTACACCAATAATAGAAGATGCGGGGTATACAATTATACAAACAGCGGACATAGAAATAGTTAACGAAATAAGTACAGTTATACATACTATAAATCCGAACAAGATAGCAGACATAGTTGATCAGGTTAAAGAAAATATTGAAAAACTAAATATTGAAAATAAAGAAATTTTGTTTGATGAAATAAAAAATATAAAAGCAAAAATCACATCAATAACACCGAATATCAAAAAGAGAAATAAAAGAGGCTTGATAAATATAGGAGGAATAGCATATAAATGGATGTTTGGAGTCATGGATGATGATGACAGACAAGACATTTTGAACCATTTAAAAATTATTGAAGAAAATGGCCATAATGCCATTGTAAATTTAAATAAACAAATAGTAATTAATGAACATTTAAATAGATCACTAAACTTATTAAAAGGAACTATAGAATCAGATAGGAAACAAATAATAGAAACTTTAAATATAATAAACAAAGAGGAAAATAGAATTGAAAGTAAAATTTTGTATAATGATGAAATGAATAAACTAAAATTCATAGAAAGTAAAGTTCAAGAAATACAAAATAATATAGCGGCGGCTAAATACAATATGGTACATCCAAGTATGTTAACTAGGGAAGAAATTGAAAAATACGAGATTGATTTTTACAAACTAAAATTATCAAAAGTAGGAGTAGTAGTATACAGAAACGATACAATAATATTTGCAATTCAGATACCAAGAACATTTTTTTCAAACTAAGATTCAATTAATAACCCCAATGCCAAATAGAAATAAATTACAAATTATTGAAAAAGAAAAATTCGTTATAAAAATTGGCGAAAACTATTTTGATTATGTAGAAAATAAAGCATTTAAAAATCTAAAATTGAGTAAAAGCTGCATATTTTCAAATACTTGCGAATTTAAATATAATTAATACAAGAAATAAGCGATGCAAAAAATGATGTAATAAAACAAAACTGCGATGACAGAAAAATTGTATTAAAAAATAACTATATAATCAAATTTGTAAATTGTAAAATGGAAATTTTAAAACAAGAATTTAAAAATAATAAAACAGAATATATTCATACAATTATATACCCTGCCGAAAAATTAAACCAAAGTTACACACCAAAATTAACATTCAATGATATTGCAATAAAAAATATAGAAAACATAAAAGAAATTGCAGAATTAAAATACCATAAAAATGTATCATATGGTATTAATATATCATTGATAATCATTGTAATGGTAGTAGTAGCAATCCTAGTAATAATATTAAAGAAAAAAACAACAAAAATAAAAATTGTAAATACAAGAACTCAGGAGAGTTCAAACAGTAACGCTGGGGGAGTTGCGTCGTCAAACGACTCCACCACTGTCAAACTTGTCGACACACAAAAAAAGACAAGTATTTTTTAAATATTTGTATTTGTCTGAAATGTAAGTTGAATCTTCAGATTCAACTACATACATATGTACATATAAAATTGTAATATAAGATATGCCGGGTCGTTGATGCTGAGGAATGTCAAGTCAGCACAACGGCTTCAGGTAAATTTAGCAAGTAAGATTTTTATAAAGGTTTCAGGTAAATTTAGGAAATAAGATTTTTGGTAAAGAATAAAATGATGATTAATAAACTGGACGGCAAGCCGCTCAGTACGGTAAACCGGAGTTTTATTATATCGTAATTCGCGCGAAAAGTATTTATTTATAACAAAATGTAAAACTTCGCAACATCAATAGTTGGTTGCATGCAACGCGCGCCTGTTGGTATTTTCTATTTCGATTTATGCGCATTTTTGCATATTAAAAGGGTGGAATTTGACAGCTCACTGATCGCGCTGGCGGCTTCGGACCGCCGGTGCTGTCGCTGCTGGCATGTTTTAGTTTAAAGTGTATTCTTTTGCCTATTCTCCAATATTTGAATAACTAAATGTCAACCTTCTGCAATATAGAGTTAAAACTTGCAGAATTTAACAGCTTTTCTTTCGAAAATTATTTTATAGATAGTAAAGTTTTAAGCTTTCGATTTAGTAAACTTATTAATGACAATAAATCTTTACTGAAATGACAACAATAATAAAGGTATTTATGTATTTTCACGGATTTCATGCTACTTTTGCACAAATTATATTATCACTTGACCTAATTAACTGTTCTGATACTGAAGAATAATGGCACCCGAATTTGGTAAAAAAAAAGGCACATGAAAGCTAAAAAAAAGTACACGAAAGCTAAAACAAAAGCGCATGAAAGCTCAAAAAAGCACATGAAAGCTCAAAAAGCTTAAGGAAGTTAAACAAAAGCATATGAAAGCTCAAAAAAGCACACAAAAATTAAACAAATACACATTAAAGCTTGAAAAAGCACATCAAAGCTCGAAAACAACATATGAAAGCTCAAAAAGCACATCAAAGCTCGAAAACAACACATGAAAGCTCAAAAAAGCACACAAAAGCTAAATAAAAACACATGAAAGTTCAAAAAAACAACATGAAAGTCCAAAATAGCACATGAAAGCTCAAAAACCACATAATAATTCTAAAACACTTAATAACCTAAAAATCTTGGCGATCCTCTATATTAAAAAGAGTTTTTTCAAACTTGATAAAAGAAAATGTTTTTGGTGCGAAGACGCTTTGACACAAATTAAAGTAAAATTTAAGCTTACATGTGGCTAGTTAAAGCAAAAAACCGAAACAATGCAAACCGATGCAAGCTCTTAAAACATATGAAAGCTCAAAGCGCGCATGATAACCCCAAAGACGACTCCTGAAAAACTTTAAACCCGCAAATCTTGTCGTCTCTCCGTATAGAAAAATCTTTTTGTCAAATTTGATATCAAATGTTTTACGCTAGATCGCGCTATGATAAATATTTGAGTAAAGCTCAAGTTTATATATAGAAGGCTTCATCAAAATTGCTGAAATAAAAAATATGAAAGCTTTCAAGCCATCTGCATTTCATTACACATTATTTTATTAATTAAAATATTATTTACATTTAAGCTCGAAGGCATAAATTACAGTTATTTTCGAAAATCATAAAGGAATTATTTCTGATAGTAATGAAAGCCGCTATACCCGCTGAAGGCAAACTCAGCTTTGTCTTATTAAGAAGGCATCAAAATATATATACACATAAAATATACATAGCATGTCAATACAAAATTTCTAAAATATTTTCCTCATTTCTCTCTTTTCAGGTAAGCCAGAATTCTAATATTTCATGAAAGTGATTTGCGACAAGGCTTCAGCTGTCAACTTGCAAGAAATAGAGGGCTTCCAACGAATGGGGTAACGACAAAGCGTTGCCTAGCCTTCAAGATTGTAAGACATACATACAGTAGGGCGGTACTAAAAAACGAAAATGCGCCTTTTAGTCTTAGCGCTAAAACGACAATAGCACTGAAGTTCGACAATAGCACAGAGCACTTTGAAATGTAGAAGCGTAGCAGGATAAAGACACCAATCCAATATAAAGATATGTATGTATGTATATATACGTGTGTGGCTAAAAATAGAGCGCAAAATCATGATCTACCGCTCTGTCAAGATTTCAGAGCTTCTATTCTATTTTCAACTCGAATCTATTTTATTTATATAACGTTCATATATTTCCTTGATATGTCTTGCTGTGTTGTGCGCGTTGTGGGTTTGACGTTGGAATAAAGTAGAACGATAATAGCAAGAGAATAGCTAGCAACTAAAAATAAAATAAAATCTGGCTGTGAAAAGCAATAGAAAAGCACAACTTACACACACATGCGGACACACACATATCCACTCAAAGCAAACAAAATGCTTTCCAAGCCACAGTTGTATTGCACTTGAGCGCAACACTTGGCGTGCTTGGCTTATAGAAAACAATACTGGGGAAGCGGGGGCTGGTGGTAGCTTACGATTGCTGAAAAGAAACAGCTTCTTCATCTTATGCGGCTTCCCAGGCTGCCAACTGTCAACGGCATGAAATGAGATACGCGCGAAGTCGGTTGGTTGGTTGGGCGTTGCAAGCGGCGCGCAAGGGGCGTTGGAGGCGCTGATAGCGGGTGTGACAGTGGCTTCAACTCACACATACACACGCGCTTACCAACACACCAGCGCGCGCACTATCACTGCGGCAAGTGCCGATTAGGTTCGTTGCTTGCGACAGACAGAGCCGTGTAGCATATGAGCGCGCCGCCGTTCCCTAGCCGCCACAGCAACTACAACTGTCAAGTGTGGCATGCCGAGTGAGCGTACGAGCGTAATATGCTGCGGGTAAACAAATTCATACAAATCTTATTTGTACACAAATCATTGTTGTCGGCAGCGGCGACCGGCACTTGAGCTGCGCGCACAAAAGCAAGGAATTTCTAAAACAAAAATAGGGGAGCAATGAAAAGACGCAAGCTACGCACACAAAGTGGTTGGTTGCCTGGCAAACGCGCTGCATAAAAGTGTGGTAGCAATAAAAAACTTATTCAAAACAAATTAAATAAATTGCGAAATATAAAAACAGACGAATATCACAATGCTTCAAGCAAACAAATGCGTCTGTCAATCAGCGCTGAGTATGAGCACGCAGCAGCATTGAAAATTCCCATAAAATTTGTAATTTGAGCGCTCGTACGCATACACCCCCTCGTTAGCGCAAATATTGCATGCAAACCCTTGACAGCCGATACAAATGCGTTCATACTGGAACTCATTTAAAAATACGCCATTTCTGGGCCTCTGTCAGTGGCACTTGAATTGTTTATAAACAACGTCACGACCAAAGTGTCAAGTGCAACACTGGCGTTCGCCATAAAGAAGCGCTGCCTTGCAATGTGCAGTCGTGTTAGTCAGCGGCATGCAGCTGCCGATTGGCAGAAGGCTACGCTGTCAGCCAGGCAAACGATTTGACAAGTGTGTCTAATCCGAGGCAGTTACGCACGTATAAGCCCATATTCGCATGGATCCATAAAGCAAGTCTTAAAGTGTGTGTGTATGAAAGCAAAAAATTCTGTTCAAAAATATATGTCTTTGATATTTGAAATGTCGGGACATGTGCGTGGAGTTTCAGCTGAGCAGTCAAGCCAGGCTTATGATAGTCAACTTGGATGAGTGCGCGATGATGACACTGGTTAAATTTGAATAAATTTCCTCCGAATCTTATTTAAATTTATTGCATTTTTATACCCACGAAGTTTTTAATATCTAAAAATGTTGGGGACCCTAGAAAGTAAGTATAGAACTAATCGAAGTATGGAGTTGAGTCGATTTAGTCGAACTAGTCCGTCAGGTTTTGAGATATCGATCAGAAATTTTGCACAGGTCGTTTTTGTTCTAAAATGCTGCTCATTTGTCGGAACTGCCGAAATCTGAACACTGAAGCATATAGCTGCCATACGAACTGTCCGTTCGAATGAAGTACTTGTATGGAAAACTTTTTCAATTTAAGAGATATCTTCACGAAATTTGGCGCAGTTTATTGCCTTAGGCAACAAAGCAATCTGAAAAGAAGTTGTTCAAGTTGCCATATAGGCATAAAAACAAAGTCAAAATCAAGTCCTCGTATGGAAAATAGAAATTGTTCAGAAGTTATCTAAAGGATGAAACTATTCAGATCGGATCACATATAGCTGCCATACAAACTGAACTATAAAAATCAAATCCTCGAATGGAAAACTTTTTCAGTTTAGGAGATATCCCTATGAAATTTGGCGCAGACAGTTACCTAAGGAAACAGTTCAACCTTAAGAGAAATTATTCAGATCGGATCACTATAGCATATAGCTGCCATACAAACTGAATGATCAAAATCAAATCCTCGTTTGGAAAAATTTTTTATTTGATGATCGTCACCAAATCTAGCATGTATTATAATCTGCATAAGGCATTTTCCGAAAATTTTGTTTAGATCGGATCACTATAGCATATACATATATAGCTGCCATACAAGGTGACCTATCAAAAGCAAGCGCTTACATGGAAAGCTTTTTCATTTGGCGAGATATTTTCAATAAATTTGTTATGGACTACTGGCCAAGACAACGCTACAATCTTAAAAAATTTAAAAATTTGAATAAATATTTCCACATTTCCACAACTCCGTCCCACGGTGAGTGCGTGTGCTCACATACTTGATTCGCTTTTATTTTTACACATTTTGAATTTTTTTTATTTTCGTCAGTTGAGCAGTAAAAAATATTTCACGCACACTTCAAAAACACATTCAAAGCAACTCAAAACACCATTTGACACATGTGTGTACACCATCCGTGCGTGCGTGTGCTCCTACTGTCAGTCCACATGTCCTTTGGCAACAAACAAAGCGGAGCGCAATCATATTCGGCGGCGCCTTTCACACACAGAGCTCAGCTGAACGCATTTTTTAGCAGCACAAACATTTTCAACAGCAACACATACAAAAAGGCAATAAAAGTACAAAAAAAACAAGGCAAAACAGCAACAACAACGTGCCGTGGGTGCCACTGAGCGTTTGGGTTGTGGTGTGAAGCGTTGAATTGCTTTTGTCAACGCATGTCTGTCAGCCCGAGAGTCGTTGGCAGTCGGCAGTCGGCTTAAATTTTTGACATTTCAGTTGACACTTTCGTTTGCCCTGCAACGCCCGAACTGCTCGTCATACGGCCAAGGGCTCACCGGGTTGCGTGCGTTGCGCCAACAACTGATGTGTCTGAAATGGGCTGTTATGTGTTTGACTTGAATTTCTGTGCATGTATGTATGTGTGTGCGCCGTTTGGCGTGTCGGTGTTTGTCCGTTTGTTGGTTGGCTGTCGCTTTGTTGTGTCGTTGTTGTCATGAATTTTTATTAAGGTACTGGCTGTTGCTGCCGCCTCGGTCCTGTGGCTGCTGCACATTATTTAATTCAAATTTTCCGCGAAAATTCGCAGAAGGTCTTCATTTCATTCACCAGTCGTGCCATTGTTCCTTCAGTCATTTGTTGCACCCTTTGGCGACCTTAGCGCGCACTTGAAGACAGTTTTGATGACAATGTGACACGGTTGTTGGTGTTGCAGCGCGCAGCAAAGAAATCAGTTAACGCGTTACGTATTAGGATAAATGAAGTTTTGAAAATTAAATCTTATTTTAAATATTTGAGTGTACTAAATGTGTCGGCGCTGTTTGGAGCGGTTTGTTACATTGTGTTGTTGTTATGATCAAAACATTTGATTTTTTTATTTTAAAATATTTTTTACATATTAAGTTTCCTTTGTTTTTTCATGATTTTTATTGCACTAGGAGGCTCACCTAGTGTGACAGCCTAAAAAAAATTTATTTATGGGAGTAGTCTAAAAGTAAAATTCTACTCATACTAATGCACTGGACGGATTCTCTTTAATGACTGTAATTCAGAACCTTCTAATGACATCGATTCGCTCAAAGTATATTATTTTTAAAGGTATAAACTATCGAAATTTGAAAAAAAAATATTTTTTTTCTAAATTTAAGTCCAGGTAAATACCTCATAAGTCAATTTTTTTGCTCTAGCCCAACTGTTTGCATACTTTTATAAATTTCGTATAAAAAATCTATTAGAAAAATAGTTTTTAACTCCATTTTCTAACTTCGATTCAATACTTTTTCATTTAACCTATTCAGCTTCTTCCAAAATGTAGGTAACACTTAATATTTTTGCAATGAAAATTAGTATTGCCTACAATTAGGCTTATTTTAGCTAAGTCACACACCTAATGAGCTAAAAATACTGCTATAGTCTACACTACTACTAAAATATGTTTGTCTGCTAGAATTCTACTCCCTCGTTTTATATTTTTTTCATTTACCATATTCAGCAAAGCCCTAAATGTAGGAAACATTTTAAATTTTTGTAATGAAAATTAATCTTGCCTACAATTGGGCCTGGTTTAGCTAGGACACACACCAAAAAGGCTGAAAAAGTCTTCATTAGAATCTCTAAAATATTTTTGTTTACAAAGTAATATTATGCTCTAATGGAAATTTTTAAATTATTTTTAAGTTAAATTTATATCGAAAACTATTATATGCCTAAACACTTCAAATCAGTTCTTATTAATTGCGTACTTTTTGCATTCTTCAAACATTTTGACTACATACTGAAAGTATTAGAAGTCTTCCCATGTTCTTAACAATATGCTTGGTGCTCCCCCAGTAGCTCTTTGTAACACACTGCCCGCGAAATACATTTTTTTCTCAAGAAAGAAAGTGCTTCGTTCTTCATAGCTCAAACTGTGTGCTGATTTTGTGTACCCTCAAAAGTGTAATTTTAATAAAAAATTATATTTTCACTCGTAAATCTCTGCCAAACGCCAAATGTCACGCAAAGCAAATTAAAACGCCTTTAAGTAGACTTTACTTAGCTGCTGATGGCGGCGGTGTTGATAAGATTTTCAAGACACACAGGCATTAACTTACGATAAAGTTTATGGTTGCGTGTATGTAATGTCGTTAAAAATTTTATTAACTGTAATTGGGGGTATTATGACTTTAATTTTTTTATTTAGAATATTTTTGTTAATCATTTTTTTATAATTTTTATTTTTTTCTTTTTATATTTTTTTTTTGGTTTGTAGTTCTATTTTATTAATTTTTATCATTATATGTTTTATGAATTTGAATTTATATATATTTTTTTTATTATTTTTTTGTATATTAACTTTCGTCTTATTCTTTTTTTGGTTTTGAGTTTTGTTTTATTATAACTTTTCTCTGATTTTTTTAATTTTTTGTTATATGAATTTCAATATGTATTTTTATATTCTTTTTATAATTTTTTCCTTGTTTATTCTTTCTTATTTATATTTTTTTGTGTTTTTTTTTTATTTCATTATTATTATTTTTTTGTTTTTTAATTCAGTTTTATTCATTTTTATTATCTTTTTTGATTTTATTATTCATTGTATAACTTTTGATATTTGTATTTTTATATTAATTACATTTTTTTTTTTGCATATTTTTATTTATTTGAGTTTGTTTTATATTTTTTTTTCATAATTTTATTTAAGTTTTTTTACAATATTTTAATATTTTATATCATTATTAGTTTTGAGTTTTGTTTAATTATTTTTTTATTTTATTTTTTTTAGTTTTTTTTTTTTGTCATACTTTTTTTTACATTTTTTGGTTTTATTTTTTCTTATAATTTTTTTGCATATTTTTATTTATCTTAATTTTTTTTTGTATTACTTTTTTTATTTTTGATTTTTTTTAAATTATTTTTTGTGTTTTATTACAAAAAGAAAGTGTTGAGCGCCTCAAAATTAAATTTTTTTCTAAATTATCGTTTACTCTTACTTATTTTCCATTCCGATTAGAGTTTGGTTGAGTTATAGAGTAAAGCAAATAAATACGACAGCAAAGTAAACAAAAAAGCTGGAGATACCCGTTGGGGCTTATGCATGTTACGTGTTAATGTCGCTGTTCAACTACTTGTATACATATTTATACACATGTGCAGCGATAAAGAACCTACCTGCCTACATAGTTGCCCACATAACTTACAGAACTTGCATTAGTTCGTGCATGTCGCTTGCAAGTTCGGTTGCTGCAGTTGTTGTGGCCGTTCTCCGCCACTCCGCGCTATCTCCTCGTTCATTGTTGTTGTTGTTACAGTGCATACTAAATATATCAGCTGCCGGTGTTTGCCTGTGTGTGTTAGTTTGTTTAATTCTTGTTTTTCTGTTCGCCGTACGACTTGCTTTCCTCCCGCTTTCGCCTTCGTTTTTTATCTATTTATTTTCTAGATTCTACTTCTGTCACTTGCATGCGCTGTTATTTGCTTTGCCATGTCAACAAACTAATTTCAAATACAACAATCGCTGTGTCAACAATCGGCGAGGAGACGAGCGGTCGACCGGCAGTTGCACCGCCAAACATACTTACACGAACAGCAAATACTTCGGTCATGCTCTAGATTTCCACAAAATGTTTTCCGCCGCATCGCCGCTGCTGAGCACTTCACTTCAATTTACTTTTTGCTTATCTTTCTTCTGTCCATCAACTGATAAGCAGCCTTCTTCTTTTTCTTTGCTTTTGACACTCTCCTCTCGCTTATTGTTCGTGGCACCGACAACTCGTTTGCAACGTTTTCATATTTATATTGCGAGTAATTCATCAAAAATAATTCATTGCCCACATTTCATCATTCAAGCGCTCGGACAGCTCGGTAATCGATATTTGGGGCTGGCTCCGGCGGCAGGCGGTGTTCGCCGAGGCGCTGTTGGGGACTGGAGAGGCATTTTGTTCAAGCTGGTGCTCCTTCAAAGTGGAAAAGTGTCATGAAAGTGAATGGCGCTGACGCCACTCCACCGGCGTCGTCGGCTGTTGAACGCTTCACTTTCTTTCGCTGGAGATTGAATTTTCTTTGAATTTCGCAGGCGACAGTCACGACACACGCCGATATCGATTATCAATTGATTTCAGTTCTTATGAATATTGTGTACTTGTTGTCGTTCCTTGAATTTTCAGCGCAAACAAAGGGGCTGCGCCCACGTGTCCGAAAGTGGGCGCAGATTAAGCGATTTGAACTCTAAAGCGCAGTTAAGTGGAAAATGAATGGAGAATTGTTTCAAAATAAAAGCGGTTATTAAGGTCATCGGCATTTTTGATAAAATTCTTTCCTTATCGTAATCGCCTTCCGATTAAGTGCTTGCTTAATGAAAGTATGAAAATGAAAAGTAAAAGCGAGCTCTTTAACTGAAAGTTTATATGAAAGATTCGAGTTTTACCACCCAACAAGACAGATAGGTAATAGTGTTGGAAGAACTTTTGATGAATTTGTTCACTAGAAGTAAAATTAAATATACATGAAGTCACAAAATACCCGAAAAACACCCTCAATCGTTAAAGTACCAAGAACATAGCAAAATAACGTTTCTCTCGATCTTTTCTTGTCAATAATTCCTCGAAAATAATTAATCCGGTGCTCGTCAGAGATGTATTGCTTCGCCAGAGCCGTTTTAGTTTTTTACTTCCCGATACCCGTGTGACCTTGAACCACTTTAAAGAGCTTTCTTAAAGTTCTTCAGTTCCTAATGCTTTAACCTTAGCTACGAAGACTCAACCGCATATAGATTAGTATTTTAAACCCTAGACTGCATTCTTGGCTTTCCTCCTAAACTTTGATCTGTTTTAAAATACCCCTGCGTAGCCTTAGGGCTTTTGATTTATTTCAGGGTTTAACTCTTCTTAAGCTTAAGAGTCTTTCAAGCAAAAGTGACCAACCATCAATTTGGAAATTGTGAAGCAGAAGAGCTTGCAAGAAAAGGCACCCATAGCCAAATTCTTTAGGACCGGAGCGAGCAGGGATTTCCCTGTCATTGCCCATTCTGGCGCTGGATCTATGAGCTTCGCGCGAGCTCAGCAAACTCCAGAGTGAAACATAAATGTTCCATTAGCACATCGCTGCAATGAAAGGCGTCCTATTTGAACTTCGTCTCAGTAGCACTCCTGCAGTGAGGCTAAAGATTTTGTAGGACGCAGCTTGTTAAGGTTGAAATGAAGAAGATGAAGTGGAAACATCTAAACACTTTCTCCTTCACTTTCCAACTTTCGTCAGTCTAAGGTTGAAGCATTTCGGTTGTCACACCTCTTATGAATCCGAGGAATTAACTGGTATCCATTCCAGTCTCAGCCTTAAATTTTTAGCAAGTTCTAGGCGTGTTGCTGATATGCGAGGGTCTTTCTGATACATACCTAGAAGTTTTGGGCATTACAAGGAGCAATCTATAGCAGTCCAAGTGGGATTTTTCGTAACTAAAGCTTAACTTTTCAGTGACCTTTTTCAGTGTCGCCTGACCTTTTATGGTTACACTTATTACCACATCTCAATCTTAACTGCTGTTGAGACTTCCATGCAATTTTATTTAATGCTTGTTCCGTTCAGAATCTTCCCAAGTTTCGAAAAGCCTTTGCTGATTTTTACGATTCGGTCGAATACAGTTAGAGGCGTCTAAAATGAACTCTCGAGATAAGTGCGCGGTTCAAGGTTACAAATCACTGTCAGAAGTAGCGCAGAACTCTGTCGAGTTGACAGTTTTTGACCGCATAAAAAATTCGCGTCCGTTCCGGTTAATTAGAGCCGACTGTCGTAAGAACGGCAGTGGCAGAAGTGGTGATATCTATTTATAAATTATATAAAAGAGAATAAGGCTGCTTTTTGATAAATTAGCCAGAAGAAAGTGTATAATTTAATTCTCAAGTTCTCGCTGCTTTCGAATCTGTCAATATCATTCCAGACTCACACCCAAAAAATGCTTACCTTCTTGTCTATAAAACTTTCTTCCAACTTCTTTATTTCCATTTTGGTAATAAATAGCTTTCCTCAAACAAGAAAACTATTTCAACCGAAGCTATCTACAGAACTATCAAACTATATCGCTGCTCATCCTACGCGAGGCAGCAAGCGCAATGCCTTCTTCATCGCTTTGTTTGCTGAAACACACGACACGATAAACTAATTTCCGTGCAACCGGAAATCAAAGCCAGCTGAAAAAGGAAAGGCAAAATTTAAACAGGAAGTGTGATAATGCAAAAATCGAAGTGTGAAACGATTGAAGTGCACGCACGTGCGTCGACTCCCAAGCAGCGCGCAGCAAGCAGCAGTGAGCAAAACGAAGAGATAACGACTACAATGAGCAGATAAGCGGATGAGCGTGTAAAAAACAAAATGGAAGAGTGCGCAAAAATCAAAGACAGCCACAAACGGCGAGCATGTGCAACGCTGCGTGCGTGCCACACTTTATGCTTGCGTGCTAAGCGTGCTGCCAACTGACGCGATTGCTAAATAAATAGCACAAAAGCAGAATGCTGAACACAATGGCAGCGCGTGTGAAAAGCTGCTTACAGAAACAGAAACAGAAACAGGAAATTAGAAAAAAAAGTTGAAAAATTCTACGCAGATAATTACCATATACCAATATTGCCACAGCCATAAATTATTGGTCGCCACACGCCCAAATATTTATAGATTTTATTAGCGTTTATCGAATGGCTGCCACTTCTCCACTAGCAGCTCATTTTCCGCGCAACGCCTTGGCCGCCTGTGCCAAAATTTTAGTTGAATGTAATGACTGTGGAAATAACACATGGTTCCGCCGCTTCCTACGCCTGCTGGCTTAGACTTCGTGCTGCCACAACAGCTGCGTCCGTTGCCACAATTCTCAATTTTTTCTACGGTTTCGCCGGTTTATTTTCCATTTTCTTTTGCGACCACCGCAGCACGAACGCGCGCACACTCTTCCCTTGCCTTCATCGCATATTTACAAAGTTGCATGTTGCTGCCGCTGTCTGTGGTGTTGCGGTCTTTTTATGTTGCCACTGCTGCTTGCCGTCTCCGTGCAAGTCGAAATTTCATCAAAATCCATGCGTGATCCCGCCGTACATACGCCTCAGCCGCACGTCAATTAAATGGCTGCGAATTCCACTTGTGAGGCGGTGCGGCGCGGCAGCGCGCTGTGTGCGCGCGCGTAAATCAGCTATTTTATGCGCGTTTTATGGATTTCCGTGCGTTTTGTGACGCGCGCTTGTTTACATTTGATTACACTTGTTGTGTACACGCGCGGCATAAATGCGGCAACTACAGTGCGCTGCGCAGCGCTCACGGCTTTGCTGTTGCACTCAAGCGCTCGCCTTACACATTCAATTGTTTCACCAACATTTTGCTACAATTTCGAAAATTGCGCTTTGTTGTTGTTGCAGCGTCTCAAATTTTGTTTTCATTGTTCGTGCGCCAATATTGCTGATTAACAAGGGCAGCAACAAAGCAAAACATGAGTGCTGGGTGTAGTTGTAGTGGGTAGTGAAACCACTTCACCAGCGCCAACAAACACTCTCAGCTGAAGTATTGAGTTTGCGTTTATTTGATTTTTCTTGTTGCTGCTGTCCCTCCGGTCTATTGTGCCGTTAACCAACTACCCGAACACAATGGGTCCGGGTTCACAACAAATGCTTCGTAAATACTTTCGCTTTTGTTACGCACCCCCTTCGGGATCCCTTTGATTTTTAGCAAACCGCACGCTGCTCCCTCTCTCTCTCTCTCTCATTCTCTGTTTTTCGTGCGTATCCTTCACCTTTTGGCATTCATCATAAATTCCACTATACAATACACCAGCACAACAAAGCTGCAACAGTCCGCCCACAATCAATATCGTTTATACGCCCACGCCGCCCTCGCCCTCACCCTCCACTTCACTTCATTTCATTTCTTTCCTCGTTTATTTGTCTAGGCGTACGGGTTCATGCGCCTAGCAGCGGTCCGCAGCCCTTCCGCACCCCACGCGCCTGCCGGCTCTGGCTCCTTTTGCTGGCGTTTCATGTTCTGTACGTGTTGTTTGCTTGTTGAGCGAAAATCTAATTATTGCCGAGCTTAAATATTTGCACAAAATACTATTTCATACACTTCGTGCGCTCTCGAACGCATTGTTGTCGCTGTTGTTGTTGTGCATTACCTCAAATGTTTGTTGTTGTTGTTATTATTATTGCTTACGCTGTTGTTTCGACTTTCTGCTGTTCTTTCCAATTTTACCATTGTCGTTTTCGTTGTTGTTGTTGTAATGTTTGTTATTGGCGAGTTGTTGTAATTTCAATCATCCAACACATGCTTACAATTCATTACAAGCAATCTCCCTTTGGGAGTTGGCCTCTCCACAATGGCTACGCACTCACTTTCATCGCCCGAAAATGGTATTTAATCTATGAAATGGAATTTCGTTCTAGATTTGCGCTTCCATTGAATTCATTACTCGGTATGGCAGCGAGCGTGTGTGCGAAACGTGTTTAACATAAATTTTACATAATTTTCGGTTGTCATTTGGTTAAACAACTTGACACGATAGTTGGTTGGACTAAAAAGTTTTTAATTAAGAAAAGAAAGAAATTAAAGAATTAGCCTTTGGTCGAAAGAAGCTTTCAAAATGAATTAGCTTTAAAAGCTTAGCTGACTGCGCTTGCTTTGAAAATTTAACAGCAAATGTCCAGAAAATACTGTCTTAAGAGAAAATTAATGATGAAGAGCAGGCTTCCACTACATAATTTAGCAGTTTCACTCTGAAGTCAATCCCTAAGTGAAGATCTCCACTTATCCGAGTTTAAAACCAATCAATGAATTGCTTTACATTAGCAACTTTAGCGGAGTGTGTTTTTTGGTTACAAATATCGAAAGATGTGCTAGAGATAAACGAGTAGAAAACTCTATCCACTGACGTTTTGAAAGTGTGTCGTTTAGTTGATAGAAATTCAAATTCAAATTCAAATAATCTTCAAAAGTAATATATATTGACTCTTTGGACATGATATCATACACGATCTCAGGTTAAATTGGCATTCCGATCAGGAAAAAGCGATCCATTAAGAATTAATTTCAATATTATCACTCCCGGAACGAATCTTTGTTTCTGGGAACGACAGTTCTGATGACGACGTCTACACGTTCACTGACAGTTAAAAGAGTGAAATAGGAACAGTGCTGGGCGTCTTCTGCAGTAATCCATACACAAAAGGCAGCTCCAAACTAAAAGCCTACAATTCAGTCCTTCAGGTCGAAATTGTGGGCGTAACAGAACGTGTCAAGTGGGCTACTGTTCGAACCAGCAAGTCCACTAACCTTCCAATGGATAGCCAAGCGGTAATTAAGGTTCTTCGTAGCCACAATTAAGGCTATTCGTAGCGCCAATACACAGCTTCATTGCGTTAGATTGTGCAAGCAGGCAATAACCAGACTATCAGTGGTAACTCGGTTAATATCATATGGATACCCGGTCATATAGAAGGAAATGAAAAGACAGACGAGCTGGCCCGTTGGGAACCCAGTTACATTAAGCTGTCCAGGCCATTCAGTTCCTTCAAGGGTTCTTTGCAATGGACTCTATCAAAGATACTGCAGCACATTACCACAAAGAAACTTGGGGTAGTTTTGATGGTGGACAAACTAAAGAACTCATATTCTAGAATAAAGATACATTGTAATATACCCTTAAAATTTGGGAAAAGTGGATGCGGTGATATAATTTTCAAAAGACAAGAAAAAGCTGGGTATTGGCGCCGGGGATAATGAGAGGCTGGACCTCCAGACAGTTAATACGGAATACATTCCATGGCTGCCAATTCTCCAAATTAAGAGTCATTGGGCAGCTGGTGTGGAGGAAAAATCAGATTTTTGGCCAAATTTACTCAGTTAGAGATAGATAAGGCTTAATTTGGTTACCACCCGGAAGCATAATGAGAGTAATGATGGCCTAAGTGCTGTTATCCGGCGGTCATGCGAGGCGCCCCTTTTCAACTAAACAAAGAAGCAACCAAGATTTTTGATTTACGCTGTCGCCATACGGCTTGCGATCGTATCTTATGTTATGTTATGTTATGTTATATTATGTTATGTTATGTTATGTAATGCTATGTTATGTTATGCCATGTTATGTTATGTCATATGTTCCTGCCTCGCACTCACGCAGCTGCCGAATATTTGTTAATAAATTTTTAAATAATATTTTCAATGATATTATAATTTTCTGCTGCGAAGGAAACATTAAGCTTAAATATTTGACTTCATGCGATATATTTTTTAATCATGCCTTAATGATTTCATTTCCGAAAGATTTCAATTAAACATTTCTTCAGCATGTCTGTAGGCTATTATAAATATTTTCTGTTCTAATATACTATAAGCACGAACTGAAATCTGACAAATTAATTAATTGCTTGCGAACATCAAAGATTTCAGCTTTCCATATGCAAATTAAGCTAATTCTCTCATGTTCCGTTCTGTGTCTTTGCAAAAGTCTTACAATTTGGTCTTTTATTAGTCTTACTTCTTGGTAAGGGTGCCAGCTTAGCACATAAGTATCTCTTTATTATTATAAATATTCCAAAAATATTCTCCACTTATTAACTTTTAGCAAATTTATATTTTCTTAAAGAAAATCAAATATTTGTTGCCAGCAGCTTAGCTTTTTCATGCCACATATAGTCGTAAATTAAGTCGCCCATATTAAATTGTTGTAGCATTTCACACATAAAATTTCTCACAGCCAACTTTAAAGCCTGCTTTGTTGAAATTCCAATTTAATTGCTTGCATTTTCAGCTTCATTGCACAAAAATTCTTGTTTTCAATATCGTTTTTGCTCTGCGCAAAGAAATTTAAATCCAATTAAAATTGCATAAATATTAAAAAGGATTTAGCTGGAAATTCAAGGCACTTAATACACCGGCTTAGGTCACAAAAGCAAATAACTGCACATATCTGTGTGCGTATGTGTGCAAGTGTGCGTATGTGTGCAAGTGTGCTGTTAGGCTGATATTAAATATGAAAGTTCTGCACCTCACCAAAGTCCATTTGAATCGATAATTTAATTAAACGCTTACATTTGCATATGCGTATCGAATTACTACCAATTTATCTATCACATAACGGCGCATTTTACAACTGCAACATGCATATCGTCACATAAAATGCAAAACAACGTAACAGCAAAACAATCGAAATTGAGTTTTTTATTGCTTATGATTCACTACATCACATTATATATGATATGATAAAATTTTCAGCTTTCGCTATCAGGATAACCAATATATAAACATATAACCAATACATAACCATTTTATAACCAAAACTCAATTTGAGTTACAATTACTTACGATTTACCACATCATATAACAAATATGTGTACAAAATTTTTAGTCATCGTTGTCAGAATAACCAATATATAACCAATGTATAACCAATACATAACCAATATATAACCAATACGTAACCATTTTATAACAGAAACGCAAATTTTGCTTCAAATAAGTGATGCCTATCATATCGTTTTTCCTTCGCCTGTAAACTTAAGAAATGTGATGTTACATCATTTTGCATATTAGGTGAGCATATGTGCTATTGCATGTGGTGCAACAACAACAACAAGTTGAGCAAATATAAATTAATATTTAATAATTCGATTTACATGATTTATTAGAAGGAGAATTTGCGAGCGCTTCGTCATTCAATGTAATCGTGAGCAATGCACGGAGATTACGGACATTTTTTGCTGAGAAATTGCCAAAAAATATTTTGATAATAATTTTAAGCTGAGTTTTCGCCCACACTGCCGGGAAAGATTAACGAGCATCATAACTGCCACAGTGATTTAATTACCGGCGTTTGGCTCGCTCCCTAAGCGCGATTTTTAAAAACGGTAATGAAAAATTTCATTGAAAAAGCAATGAATTGCACAAATTAATATCGCATAATACGCTTAATCGACTGGAAGTATGCACATGCAACACTTTTGTTATTCGCTGAAATAAATCAAAATTCATTTCGAGTTCGCTACTTTTTCATTTTCGAAAGAATTTGCCACAAAAAAATTAATTAATCACGCTTAGAAGTTTTTGAAAGCTGCAGGCGCCAACCAACACCCACAGCGCAGCGTTATTAATTGCTATTTGTTGCATGACAGCAACGCAGGCGTAAAGCGCGTTAAAGCAGCAGCAGAAAGAAAAATCTTTACGAAAACGAAAAGTTGAAAAATTAAAGTTCAATTTTTAAAACTCAGCAGTCACAAATTTCGATCTCACTATTTATTGTTGTTATTTGTTGCCTGTTGTGAGGTCGTTGCAACAAATATTTTGACAGCGCGCCAGCTGGGTGTGTGTGAAAGTGCCACCGCCACCAACATTATGACAACGCACTTGGCTTTTAAAGCAATTACTTAACAAATATCACTTACGCGCCCTGCCACCAGCCAGCCGCCAAAAATTCGAAAAATATGCGTGGCGCTTAGTCTAGATCAATGGCATTAGTTTGATGAAATGCCATCATCACTGTGGCGGCAGCGCGCACACACATAAGCTTTGGCGCCTAAAAGCTGCTGGCGTTACGAATTTTCATGTGATTAATCAAAATAATCACAACATTCTCTCAAATCTCTGCAAGCGTTCACGCACGCTGACGCCGTCTTCGCTGTGTGCTTATGCGGAAGATTGCGTTTTTGTTTTGGTAAACACATCAATCGTTCTTTGATTGTCGGGCGATAATTGATTTTCCAGCAAATGAAATGCGCATCAAGTGAAATATTTACAAAATAACACACACAAACAAATATATTGATACATATGCACATACATGCATATGCATAGTTACAGACCTATAAACACAACATATACATATGTTTACACTTGTAATGCGTGGAGAGCGTGGCAAATCGATCACTTCCGTCATACACGATTTATTTGATGGACACAGCTCCGCTTTCTTATCTCTCACAGTAGCTGTTCATGGTATATGTGTTGCTTGCGGTATTATAGTGGAAGCAAGGCATGCTTGGGAAACTTGTTTGGCCACTTTCACTTTGTTTGAGACATTCTTTGGTGATATATTTTATACGCTGTACTTCTCAGCTAGAAAGCGACAGAAACAGCGGAGAGTTGAGCGGATTTCTGAGAAGCGTATTCCATTTTCTTATTCCGGGAAAATGTCGATTTGCACGATACTTCTGCTTAAAGTCTGAGTGGCAGCTATTTTTAAGTTTGTCAGAGCTATGATTTTGCTCTCATTTTACTCCCTACTCATTTGCTGACTTCTAGTATTAAGAAAAGAAACATTAGCGTCCTGGTTTTATCTCTTTAGAATTCTATAATACCTTTGTATTAATAAAATAATATTTTGAGTAATTAAAGAAACATTAAAAATTAGTTATTCACTTTTGTGTATAATGCTCAACTGGCTTATGAAATATGTATGATATTTCGAGGAGCACGCATATAATCTTCTCTCATTATCACTTCAACTTTTCGTTCCCACTATAATTGTTGATACTGAGTATCCATATCTTTATTGAGTCGATTATAACTAAAATGTATGCAGAAAGTAAGGTTAAATGAAGTTCGATGGCTGATCCAGAGATCGAAATTGGACTACTATATACGGTTCTTTGTGCTGCCATAAACAATAGAACATCTGTATTCGATTATACAAGTCAACAAAGTACCTTGTGGGGCCACAAAAAATTTTGCTCAGGCATTTAATTTCTATTGCCAACAACTCCGTGGGATATCTCAAGGTGCGAGCTCCACAGGGTTTGAGTCTTGACTTCGCAAAAGCGGAACAATCCAGAAGGACGTGTTGAGATCTTTCCACTTCGTCTTCTTCCATATAGTTTCTACAGCTGGTGTCTGGTAAGGTTTTCAACCTTACATCACAGACGCCGATAGAATGGTCTGTTATAACTTCCACAAGTGGTAGAGGCTGAACTTACTAAGGGGACATAGATCACTGAGTCTTTTATTATTGATCTCGGTCAAAAATATTATTATTTAAACGCATGTCTAGTAGTAGAAGGAGTATCGACCCGTTCCTATTCTACTGATAGCGAGGCTAGGGTACCTTTCCTTGCCAACTCATTAGCCTTTCAATAACCTGCGATTCTGCTGTGCCCTAGTACCCATACCAGTTTTATCAGAATGTGGCTCGCTGCCATTGATAACGAGATTATGCATTCCTTAACCGGCCCTGAATACAAGGTCTGTGAACCGCACCCGGATTTTTATCCGTTCCCACGATAGTCGAGTCTACGTAATTAGAACATACCCAGATTTTT
Source organism: Bactrocera neohumeralis (assembly GCF_024586455.1). Taxonomy (NCBI): domain Eukaryota; kingdom Metazoa; phylum Arthropoda; class Insecta; order Diptera; family Tephritidae; genus Bactrocera; species Bactrocera neohumeralis. Next base: position 88,011,380 of record NC_065921.1, on the reverse strand, counting down.
ATCCAGCCAAAGACTGTCAACTCGGCAGAATTCTGCCATTACAACAACAACAACAAGGTCAGTGAGCTCAAGACTAGTATCGCCTCTCTGCTAGCAGAGTGCATAGTTGCTTCTTTATACTTTCGTGCACCACACATACTGATGAGCGCCGCCCGTTGAAGGCAATTTTCTTGGGCCCTCCATCACACAAAGACCCTATAGAAGATAATGAGCTTGACTATGGTATCGTAAAAGGGACTACTTTCGATGAGCGACCCCATCTTTGGCAATGGCTCTGCTCCAGCGGTATAAGGCAACTATTGCCTTCCGTGTTTTCTGCTCAATATTATGCTTCAATGAAAACTTCCTTTCTAGGATGAGCCCTAAATACCTCAACATATCTGCAGGCTGCAGCCGGAAGCTTACCATTCGCGACTGTGTAGCCTCCAGGATTTTGTACCCCTGATATATAAAACCAGCTCAGTATTTTTGGGTTAATAGCGAGGCCACTTTCGGTCGACGCTGACTGTAGGGAAAAGGAAAGTGTGAGGCCTTTGGGTTTTGACTATCAAATGGCAAAGGTATTATGTAGTCTCTCAGAAATTAATTACAGACAGACACTATGCATGTTAAAGATCAAACCGCTTGGTTATAAACTCTTAAAGAATTTTTTTTATGACGTCACTTTAGCATTGCTCAAGGAAGAAAATAACTTATATTTATTTTTAAGAGCGAGAAAATACCAAAATTCAAATATTTTACTTATGAATTAAAAAAACAATAAATCAAACTAATTTTTTAGCAAATATTTCATACCACATACAAAATATTCTTATTTAAAAAAATGCGTTTCTTTTATTTTTAAGCTTTCGTTCAAGCTCCCTGCTCCCCCCAACATTCACATGAAAAGTTCGAAAATGCTTAATGCCAGCTTACGGCTTAACTCGCCGAATACCTGCTTAATCAGTCCGGTTAATGCGCGCCGCATGCGCTCGCCTCTCCCAATCCGAAAAGTATGCTTTAAATGCGTGCAAAAACACTGTTAAGATATGCAGATGGCCGGCGCTTTAGAGCAGCGCAAATTCCACAGTAAGAAGTGCAGAGTGAATGCGAAAATCAACAAAAGTTAAAAATCATTAAATAAAAAGGACTAAAGCGCGCTGTTATTCTTTCGTTCCGTTGGCCGTTGGCGCGGAGTTGAGTTGGTAAATTGCATGGGAACCGACGCAACTGGCGCGGCGAATAATTTTCAGACAAAAGTAGTCAAACAAACACATTCATGTGGACACCTACATACACATACATATGTAACTGTGTATGTGTGCTACTTAATGCACTCTTCAATGTGGCGTGGATTTGGCGACTGCTGCAAAGGCCGCGCTCAAACCGATATATTTTTCATTTTTAATGCTTTTTTATCTCTTGCACTTTTTCCTTAATTTTTATTTAACCACGCCAATTGCCAGCAACTTTCATTTTAATTAGCGGCCGCCGCAAACGTACACAAATGAGCATACAAACTCACCTTGCGAGTGTGTATGTGTGTGTGATTGTGCTGCGCGGCATTATTTTTTCTGCTGCTGCCTTTGCTTGCCCCAGCTGCGCGGGTTAAAGGTTAAAATAGCAAGTTTGCTGTAATTATTTCGTGTAAATATATACTGGCAAGCGGCTTGCAATCACTGGCTGTTTGCTGTTGTTTGTGCAACGCTTTTTTCAGCGCCAGATCGCACGATAATTGCCGCTTTATGCGTGAATTCTTAATTGAGGCCGCTCGCGCGCCGTAAACACGCGCAGAATTCGCTAACTAATTAATGCATTTTATTTCCCAAATCCTTTTTTGCACAAAAATATGTCTGTGTATTTGAACAGTGGTAAATAACCGTTGTAAATTTCTTTCCTTTGTTTCGATTAATTACTGCCACATAGGTCCCATATTGAATAAGTGTGATAGTATTCGCGCTGTGGCCAATGAAATGACTGTAATTAAATCATGAAACGAAATTGATAAATTGAATAATTACACAATAAATAACTAAGTTAGTTTTATTTAATTCTCACGAAATACCTTAACTGTATTATCGCGATTACAAAAATGTTCTTCTCTGTCAAGGCTAAATATGAAATAATATAAAATAAAATTTAAAAAAAAAAACAAAGATTGTTAGGAGAAATATTCTAAATAAATTTTTAGTAACGTTTTACATTTTTTTTTATATTTATTTTATTTTTTTTTTAATTTTTTTTTGTTTTTTTTTTCAATATTTTGTAATTTTTTGTAATTAAAAAAATTTCGTTGAATAATAAAAAAATATTTCAACGAATTTTACTACTTTTTAATATTTTTTTATAAGTTTTTTTTACATAATTTTTTAGTTAAATATTAGTAAAATTTCCAAATAAGTTTCTATTATTTATTTCCTTTAAATCAATTTTTTTAATTTTTTTTAATATTTATAAATTTTCGTTTTAATTTTTATTTTTTTTATTACCATTTAATTCATTACTTTTTAAAACTACATTTTTATTTACGTTCTTAATTTTTTTTAATTAATTTTATTTTTAATATCCTATATTTTTATAAATTATAGTGAATGGTAAAAAAACATTCCAAAGAATTTTGTTACTTTTTAATATTTTTTTTTGAGTTTTTTTCTAATTTTTTTTTCATATATTTTTTTTATTGTTTTTAGTTAAGTTTTTAATTAAATATTAGTAAAATTTTTAAATGAGCTTCCATTATTTATTATTTAAATAAATTTTCTTAAATTTTTTTTAATATTTATAAATTCTGTTTTTAATTTTAATTTTTATTTTTTTATTACTTTTTATTTCATTATTAAGAAAATTTCTAATTTTTTGTTCACATTTTTAATTTAATAATCTTAAATTTAGTAATATTTTCAAATTTTGTTATATAAAAATTTTTTTTAATATTGTTATAAATTTTAAATTTTTTTAATATTTTTAAAATCATTTAAAAAATAATATTTTTTAATTGTTAGAAAAATGTCGAATTTTTTCACATTTTTATTTAATATTTTGTTATATTAAGAGTTTTTAATTTAGTACTATATTTTTCTTTGTTTGTTTTACATTTTGTCATATTGTTTTACATAATATTTTCAAATTATTTTTAGGTAAATGGAAATTTTCAGAAATTTTTTTATTTACTTGTGTTTATTAATAATTTTGGTTAAAATGACAATTAAAATTTTTTTTATAAATTATTTTTAGGTAATTGTTAAAAAAATTCCAATTTTTTATTCACGTTTATAATTTAATAACTTTTGAATTAATAAATTTTTTTTATTTAATTTTCAACGTTTCCTAACAGTTCTAAATTTTTTATATTTTTAATTTAATATTTTTTAGTTTTTTTTGTAATTTATTAATATTTTCTAATTTATATTATTTTTTTTTTAACTTATTCAAGTTTTTTTTTTATCTTAAAATTGTTTTTAGTTAAATGTTAGAAAACTTTCCAAAAAATTTTTATTGTTTATTATTTTTTTACATTTTTTTTTTATATATAATTTTACCAATTTTTTATTTTAGTTTTATATATGATTTTATTATTTTTTAATTAATTTTTAAGAGAATTTCAAAATAAATTTTCATGCACGTTTTTCTTTTTTATATATTTTTCTATTTCTATGTTTTTATTATTTTTAACTTTTTGTTTTAATTAGTTATTTTGGAGTTCAATTTTAGTAAAGTTTCCAAATAATTTTTTATTTACTTTTTGAATTTTTTATTTTTATTTTTTATTTGTTTCCTTAGTATTTTATTTAATTTGTTTTTGGATTATTTTTATTTATTAAATTTTTTTCATCTTTCTTTAAGTCGTTGGTAAGCGATCTTCTGTTGAAATATAAAATAACCGCCTCGCCTATAACCCACACACTATATCTCTCAATATTTAGTATCAAGTTTTTGGTGACAAGTCATTTGCACCATAAATATTAACTGTGAAGCAATAAAAAGTACATGTTTACAATAAAAATGAAATTATAACCAATGTGTCAAACAAAAGACACAAACTCAATTAAATTTATTAAAATACGACACATAAAACGGACGTCATTGCAGCGCACGCGCCGATTGAGCGGAAGAGCTTCGTAGGCGCCACACCCCTGCCCACGCGAATACACACATGTGTGGTGCTCAATGTTGCATGAACAGTGTCTCCCAACCACACACACACACGCAGCCGCTTGCTGCGTGTAAACTCCGTCAATTTATTAGAGGCGCAGCGCTGCTCGGCATAGCAGCAGCGTTTAAAAGCTTCGTAATTGCGCCTAATGAATTTCGTCGATTTTCAAATCAATTAAGTTTTACATATGTTCTTGTGTACTTAAGCAAATGTCTCATTAAAAATCTGTGTCAACCCAAGAGCGTGTGATCGATCGTGCGCTTGATGGATGAAGTGATCGATGCGCTTTGCATGATCGCTTTGCTATGTAAATGTGTGTGTCGCAGCGCTTTCAATACTGCACCACATAAAAGCATAGATATGTTTCTTGGAATATGTAATGGAAAACCTAATTTCCTTGAGATTTGCTTGCGTTTTACGCATTTGTCAATCAAGAGCATATTTCGGCCGATTTACTTAATTGCTTCGGTTCTATGCACGCCATGATCGGTTTCAATTAAGCATATGCAGGGTGGAGCCTTTTGCTTTTTGCCATTTGTATTCGTTTTTATTCACGCATCTGTTGTCATGTGACAGGGCAAGCAATTAAGAAGTAATGGAACCATGCTGATTCTACTGCAACTCTTTTATTGGAAGTTGATGAAATGTCGTAAGATCACTCATTGTCTGGCATGGGGTTCAAAGATCGCTGATTGTTGGCTATGGAGTTCAAATGTGAGGATCGATTATGGAACAGAAAATATTGAATGTTTGCAATATAACTGCCTAAGAGTTGTAGATCTAAGCTTATCGCAATATTAAAAAATGTGTCAATATAAGCATGCTAAGGAAATATTTTTTTAATTTCCTGGCCAAATATAGTAAACTAAGAAATTTTACTACATACTAACTAGTTAAAGAAAACCATCATGCTCTGAGAGTATTCGACGAAGTACCCAACAGGGGTAGCAGAGGTTGAGGCTGACCTCCACTTAGTTGGAAAGACCAGGTAGAGAAGTGTCTGGCTACACTTAGAACCTCCAATTGCTGCCAAATAGCGAAAAGGAAGAACAACTGGCGAGAAAAGTCAAAAGATAATACTGTAGATAAATCATCCAAAATGTAGGCAACATTTTCTGTTACATGAAAAAATAGCGCACATGTAAAATATAGTCTACATTTAGGCGCATCACTTAACTTATGTTAAAGCTGTAGTTTTTAGAAACTGTCTAGGTAAAACTTACTGAGAAACTATGAACTTTTGGACAAAATAATTACAACACATTCAAGCATGTCATCACATCTTAAATAGCACAAAATAAGCAGAGAAGTCCCTTCACAAATTTATAATTATTTTGGAGATTTCTTACCACTGTTATCTAGCATACTCGCTCGCCATCGTAGCGGCGCTCGCTTCGTGCTTTTAACTTATTAAAAAAGCCATTGCAGTAGCTTGCTTCGGACTTAGCATTCGTTCTGTAATTTTTTTCTCACAAATTCGGCCTCTCGCGCTCTTTGCATTGAGTATCTCTAAATTCCGTTTCGATTTCGTTTAAGGAAACCATTTTAAACTTCAATCAAAATTCCTGCAGAAACGTTTTCAAGCAAAAACTTTTCGGTATCACCTCTTCGCAGCTTCGCCTTGTACATTTTCGCTTTGAAGTTTCTTCAACAATTTTGTGCCGGCAATTCCTTTTACCTTTTTTTCGAAGAGACTATTGACTCAGCCTAGAACGCTTACATTCGACTTGTAATTCTACAATTTATGTTTTAATGTAAGAGTGTATGTATCCATAAAGGTTGTGGCAATGCTCAAAATACTTTCGTTTCTTTGCTTTGTGTGTCTCGATTATATTTAAAACATTTCACGTTTTCGCCAAAGAGCAATTTTCCTGCTCGCTTTGCTAATTTATTTGAACGTATTACACGAAAATCAATTGAGACAATAACAATAAACAATGAAATAAATGAGTGTAAATGTGTGTGTAGAGCACGAAATAAAAATATGAAAGAATGAGGCGCACACACATACATACATACATATATATTCACGTGTCCGGCTTCCTCGCCAAGTCAAAGTCTGGGAAAAACTTGCAGGAAAATCGCTGTTGGCAACGCGCGTACAAACATATACATATGTACGCAAGTGTGCGTGGCTTGAGTGGCAAGCGCGTACGTGAGTTGCAAGCCAAAGTCACTTTAGGTAAAAGGAAAATGGCTGCTTATTTCGTTAGGATTATTTGCAGTCGCCCGATATAGTTTATTTACTGATATTTGCGGTCTGTGCCCTCAAGCAGCTGGAAGGTAATTTATTCTGAATTCGGCGCACACACTCATACCTATAGCGCCATAATAACTATAAGTTTGTAGATGTATACATATACATACATATATATTATATACTCATATGTATACAGGTATATACTTCACATATGTGCCTGCATGTCTTTTGTCTGAATACCATGTGTAATGTCTGTAATGACCCAAGGACAATGAAGCAATAATGCAGGAAGCGTTAGCGGCTGGGTCGGGCAGAAAACGTGCCGTTATAATTTAACAAATTTGTGTCTTAACTAGTTTAATGTATGCAATATGTATTTTAATCGCGCTAAGTGGTCTGCAACTCTTTTGGTTGGGTGTTTGTGAATAATGTTAAAGAAAAGACGGACACAAAACGGGTCTAAGTTCATTAAGTTGGTCAAAGCTAACACAAAATTGACTATAACAGACTTCAGAATAGAGATGAGAGAGTATTTTTCGAGTTCCTATAAGCAAACAACTTAATTTTGACCATTTTAGAATAAGCTTAAAGCTCTATATTAAAATAGAGAAAGGTAAAGAAGAAAGACAGTTTCTCGAAAACCGCTTTGACTCTAAATTCAACCGCCTTTTTTAGAAAACAAATATTTTTTAAAGCTGAAGTGATACAAATGTTTGCTAGAGAAATTGAGCTCGAAGAAATGTATAAAGAAAGTAAAAATGAAGGCATAATGAGCTACTGGAATTACCTTCTCGGCAGATGCCTATAAAATGTGGTTGATTAAATCTTTCAAACTCTATATTTAGTGGTTGCATTTGTTTGATTAACAGGTCAATTGAAAAGTGAATACATTTCCTAAGCAGAATTCGTGTTTGTTATATAACATGGTTTCCTTCAAGTGTGATACTCTGTCTACACCGACCTTCAATAACATTTTTGTAGTACGATTTGTTCTGTGCTACACAATAGGCCTCAGTTTCGCCGATTACTTCTTCATTCGTCGAATTTGTTTAATAGCGAGCGTTCTTTTGAGATCTGAAAACAGGAATTAGTCGCGGGAAGGCAAATCTTGAAAATAAATATAATGCGGAAGCTACACGGAGACCAATAAATACTTTTTTGCCATCGTTTTCACTGCCTTGTGGCGCGGTGCTTTATCTTGGTGAAACAGTACTTTCTTTTTCATCAATTGACGTCTTCGACGACTTCTTCCTTTAAACGGTCCATTAATGCTCTTTAATAGTCACTGTTAATGGTGCTTTCTTTTTCGAGGTGGTAAATAAAAATTCTTAAGAAGAAGAAGAAATAAAAATTATTCCATACGCGTTATTTTCTTGGGAGAGGGTCCGGAAGTCATCAGCAAGCCAAGTTCTTACTTCAATTTTAATTTTAACCTTCAAAAAGCAAGCGAAATTTCTTTTTATTCAATATTTTCACAATAACAAAAGTAACTTCACTCAAAGCGATATAATTCACGAGCTAATGATCCGTCAATCAAATTTTTACACTCGCTTTTTGAAGTTTAGGTATAAGTAGTAGCGCCATCTATGTGTCAGGCCGTGGAATTTTTCAATAGAAATGTTAAAAACACATGCAAGAAAAGCTACGAGAACTGGACCACCACTGAAGCCACTCAATCGTAACTTTTCTATCAAAATTTACTTCTTTTTTTCTTTATCGAAGAGTTTACAACAGCGAAGGCTGTGGTTTGCTTTGCATTGGGGGTGTTTTTAACTTGGCACTTCCCAAACCCAGCGCACAACCCTGCGGGTGGATGGTTCGCCTTCTCACATTAGCTCGACTTCAAACAGATGTTCTATGGCTATCCAGAGGATACTTGGTGTAAGACCGGAAGTCGTGAGCTGCTTGAGCCATGGCGTCTCAAATGGTGCTCACTTGCGTGAGTTTCTTCACCTGACTCCATCCTACAATATTTACTTTATGTTCTCAATAAAGCCAGAAAAATCCAGAAGCGAAAGCTAAACAACTGCCAATTTTCATTCAAAACTTTGATATATTTCTGATTGCAATTTCTATAATTGTATTCATACTCCGCTAAGCAGCACACGCACCCCAACGGGGGCTGGCTACTCAATCGCTGTGGTCGCCTCTATCTAAAAGTCTTAAAGCTGTACGCTCGCATTAGATTTGCTTCTCATTGCATGCACTTTATTCATTGCGCTTGCTGACTCGCTTATTACTAAATCATGCTTTGCTACTTTTGATACGCTCACTGCCTGGCAGCCACCTTCACGCACCCTTTATGCTGCAGACGTTTTTAAAGTGCATGCCGTTGCTACAAAAAGCATCAACTCAATTTGTTTGAGTGCAGCAAAAGTAACTGCGAGCAAAGCATCTAAAGCATCTAATGGATTTGTCTATTTCTCAGTTGCATTTTAACATATTCTCGTCTTATTACTTTGCTGATGCAATTTTCTATGCGTTCAATCCATTAGAAGCAACAACAACAATAGCAGTAGCTGCTGGAAGTGATTGCAGAAAACTTTAGAAATTACAGAATTCTGCTAAGAAAACTAAAAGTAAGCTGAAATTGCTAGTTTTGATGGAACACAATTTAAAAGGAAGCGAAAGCTTTGAAGAAAATTCAATGCAGAAATTGAGTAAATGAAGAAAAGTTTGTAAGAGTGATGCTAGAATTGGCAGAAATGAACCTTTAAAAATTGCCTATATTTGCTATAAACTCTCACCAAATGAACTTTACATTTATATTTTGCACTTGCAACATGCACCCAAACTTCATTGCAACATATAAAAAAACTGCTTCTCCACGCCTGCCACATCCGTTGCAATAACTGCCACGTCATTGCCCTCAGCGCTGCACATTCTCCTAGCAAATGCTCAATTTAACTTTATTGCCAGTCAATAAAAATTGCTTGACTAATATTCATATGGCAACTTCGCGCCTGCAACATAAAAACAATAAAAGTTGAATGCTCGGAAAAGTAACTAATTCAAATTAGTCAGCTGCGTAGGCATTTCGAAGCGCCATGCAACAGCGAATGTGGTGCCACTTGCAGCACATATGAATATGCACACGCACATACAGTGAGGCACAAAAGTACGTGACCAGCACATTTTGAATGCTTATTGACTAGGCAGTGCACTTTAAGTGAAATTGTGGTGCTTACGAGTGTGCTGTGCTGCGCTGAGAAGTAAATAAAAATTTATATCAAGCGACAGTCCTTCACTCAGCCACTCTCATGTGCCTGCCGTCAATTACTATGTGCACAACTTCCTGCCTTCCTGCCAACGCAACGCACATCCATCATCGCTGAGCAAATATTTGGTGTGAAGTAGGAAGCGGTGGCACTGCGCATTCACAAATATTGTCGCAGACGGTTGTAATTTGTGCGCATGCGTGGCGTCAAATGCTGATTTGGCTGCGTATGTCGCTGTGGAAAGTTTATTTGAAGGCGCTAAAATAAATTACAACTTCTAACAATTTAAAGTTAATACATTTGAAATGTAATTTAGCGTGACTCACCATTTCACAGGCTAATGGTGCTAAGTAATGCAAGTCGGAAGCAGAAAATTAGTTGAAAAATAGTAAAAGCTAATATAATATAGTAATAACTTTTAGGGTACAAAAATGCACAGTGTTGTTAAATTATAGAATTGTACTCATATGAGAACAGCTTTAATGACATCAACTAATAAGAGAAATGTAAACTCAAAGCGCTGTAAACCTGTGTTACCATTAGTGTAAATATATCAGTTAGAACAAGAAATAAAAAACTGAGAACAGTTTTCAAAGTGAGAACAGTTTAAAAACGTATCTTCCTTGGAAATCGTTTACATTTTTGAACAATATTTAACAATTCACGAAAAAACTGCTATATTTAAAAGTGAGAACAGTTTGGAAAACTTGTCTTGCCGTTTAAATTGTGCACATTCCTGAACTATATTAAGTAATCTACCAAAAAAGTGGTATCATGTAGTGCACTAAAAGTGGGAACAGTTTTAAAAACTTGTTTTCCCGTGCCATCGTATACATTTTCGAACAAGATTCAGCAATTCACCAAAAATCTGTTATCATTTGAAGCATTAAAAGTGGGAACAGTTCGAAAAATGCTCACTACTTCATATTTTCTACAATTTTCGTTTAAGTTCTCGCTTTCATTACAGTTTTCTTTACAAAAACTCAGCTATATTTCATATACACTTCTTTCAGTTATGCCTTTACCAGGTGTCTATTTTTTGTTTTCAAATTAAACCAAAACGCCACGACACTTCCGTTCTGCTGACTAAAATATTTGAATTACATATGTATGTATATATGCTTGGTCAATTTCTAGTCTCTCCTGCCAATTATTTATGACTTGACAAACCACCTTCTCATAGCAGCTGTCTGCGCACCGATCTGTGGCCCTGTGGCTTGGATGGTGGCGAATTGCGCTAATAACGTCGTTAATCAAAAACGAATCTCAATGCAAATAAAAAGAAATTCAATTTACGCTTTTAAAGCCACTTTTTTCTAGTAAAAGTCTTCGACTTGTTTTCTCGCGAATGCAGCTCAACCGCCCGCTTACATGCAGGCGACTAAGATAAACATTTTAATTATTGAATTTATTAAGCCAACTGGTAACTGGTAGCACCACCGCCGCGGGCATATCAGCGAATCGCTACACAGTGTTGCCCCGCAATGGCGTCAGCGAGTCCGCGCGCCGCCACAAAGCACGGCTCTGTGGCTTAGCACCGGCTGGCGGCGCATCTCGTGGCATTAACTAAATGACATGGCGTAGATAAGCTGCCGCTGTAGCAAAATCATTTTTCAATTTGCTGGCGCACTTTATTTGCTGTATTTTGCCATTTTCGCTTGTAAACTTTTGAAATTTATTTCTTTCGTTTTTAAATTAATTTCTTTTTTGTTTATTCACAAATAAATCTCGGCAATCACATGGATATTGAAGCTTTAAAAGCAAGACAACAAATGCAGCTGTCGCTGTGCCTCAAGTGTGGCTGAAGTCTGCGCTCGCATAGCTGTTTTCATCAATGCGTTCTGCAGCCGCCATAACAACAACAATAGAATACGCGTCAGACCTGTTGAAGTGCTCCGCAGTGGGGTTCGACAGCGTCGCTGAGCCCTGCAGGAGGCTTCGAAACTGGTTCACGTAGTTTGTTGTGAGTTTTATTTTCTTTTATAACACCTTCCTTCTGTGCAACAGCACGTCTTCAAATGCGTTGTTGCTGCTTCTTTTTGTACTCTTTGGCTGCTTGAAATTGTGTTGAGCCTGTTTGCCACTTGTCATTCGAGTAATTCGTATTTTTAGTACAGAAATATGAAGTAAAGAAAGGAAAATAGGGAAGCCAGTGGCACACCAAATACTCGTATGCCTATTGGTGTACGCATGCAGAAACCTGTGTGTAGACCACATATATATACATATATATCTATATATAGGTATATACATATATACACGCATATTATATTCACAACAACAAAAAGCACTGTGTCATGAATGAAAGACGCAGCGCGTATATTAAAAGGAATTCCATGTTTTATTATTGGAGGCAAGCAATCATATAGCATATCACTATTGCAACAACAAATGTGTGTTACACGAAATGCGGTAATCAATAGCAAACTAACAGTAGTCATATGTTGTATGCGCGGTAGCTGCATGAAAACTATGTAAATCACGCTTGCGGCAGATTGCGCCTCGGATTACCGAGCCGTAAACAAAAAAGCTCGACTCTTCAGCTCTGAACAACGCTGATTCATTTGATAACCACGAAAGCGAAATGCGCAATCGATTGTCAGTGGTGGTGTCCGTTACGTTCAGCTTAAAATGGATTTTCAATGCGCGGGTGTGCTACGCAGATCACTGATTCAATCGATTGTAATTGGAAACTTTCATATAGAAAATAAAGTGCGTAGGTATTTGTTTGGAGAGTTTGCTGTGTTTATTCGAGTAGGCGAAAGGTTTTCAGCTATAAAATATATTAATATAATATTTCTTCATAAAATAGTAAATTTTTAGTTAGTGGATGCGATTTTTGAAACTGAGAAGAGTTTTGTTAAAAGTGGTCATTTGAGTAGGCGAAAGATTTACACTGTAAGATGTGTTTATATTCTATTATCTTAAAAATTAGTAAATTTGTAGCTAGTGGGAACACTTTTTAAAACTGAGAAGAGTTTTCTTAAAGGTGTTTATTTGAATAAACGAAAGATGTTCACATGCTAAATGTGTAAGTGTAAAAATTAAAAAAAAGAGTACAATTGTAGTCAGTGGGAACACTTTTTCAAAATGAGAATAGCTTAAGGTTTTTGTTTGAATAGGATTACAAAAAATATCTGTAGTGAATGGAATTTTTGTGATTGGGAACACTTTTTCAAAATGAGAACAGTTTTTTTAAACTTGAAATAGCATTTCTTAGTAGTGATTGGAAATCTTATGAAGCCATGCGCAGAAAATTCGAAAATTAATTTATTTTTCTTTTCTTTTTTAACTAAATAGTAAATAATCTTCGTAAAGAACTTAATAATATGTCTAACCCTCTTGGTTTTTATAGCAAGCACTACCTTATTTCTTTTTGCTTGTAGCTATTTTGTAGCGAAAAATCCACGGCTCTTCATTTGAGGTGCCAATGAAATAAAAAGTTGGGTGGGAACAGTTTTTTTGTTAATGAAATGACATATATGAATGTAGCTTTAAATCATGTCTAAGCTTCAACAGGCAATAAAATGGTGTCAATTTTAGGTGCATATCTAAGAAGAAGAAAAAAAAATTGCTTGGGAACAGTTTTTTTGCTAATGAAAGAACTTAAAAGAATTTTAGCTAAAAATAATACCTAATCTTCAACGTTAGCACGCTGATAAAATGTCATTTTAAACGTGGGAACAGTTTTTGCATATAATATTACTTAGCAAAAGAATCGTGAATAATAAATACGCGTGTATGCACATACCACACGGGTCCTAAAAATTATAATACACAAGTACACTTATACATACATACATACTACTTGTATAGTATAAACATATGTACATACAAGTATGTAAGTACACACCGACAAGGTAGATTCCGTGCTTTAATTTTGTCCGACACTGTATGTATGTGCAACGCTTAATCCCTGTTAAAATATCAAATACTTTTTCTCTGAATTTTTGAACGCAGCATTTAAAATAAACAAAAACGCGCATTTAGAAAAAGTTTAGTCAACAAAGCCTATCATAACATACTCCCACATATGCACATAAAAACGTATGTAAAGCAAGTGTATGTATGTAAGCAAGTGCATGCCTGTGTTCATAAAATTTACATTTTTCCCATAAAAACCGTATTGAATGCAATTCCTATCAACAGTTATTGTTCATAACTACAGGCATTACCTTGGCGCCGTTGGCAACAAACGTGACCGTCCAGCCTAATGGCAACTCAAAGGTAAAAGCAAAACAACAAAAATAGAAATCAAAACAAAACCAAACATATAAATAATAACAAATTGTCATATTAAGCATTAAAAACACAGAAGCCGCTGCATTTCAATTTCTGTTCATAAATAAATCGAAATTGAACAAACTCCTGCATAATAATAAAAATAATAACAATAAATGTAAATATTCATGTTTGCATTTGTGTGTGAGTGTGTTTGTGTGTAAATCGTGCGCGTAGCGTTTTTAGTTGGAAATCAGCACTAATTTGTTTTTGTTATTGCGACAGTGACTTCATTTTTTGAGAAGACTTCTCTGTGTACACATCAGGCAAATTGAAATTCGAAGCTTAAGTGGGCAGCAAGAAAAACAACAAAAACAAAAAAAAAAAACAGAAGCAATTAACTACCATTTAGTGTCGTGTGGTATGTGCGTTTGTAAAAATTTCACATGAATTTGATTTGATTTGAAAGCATTTCATGTGCGAGCGTGTGCATTTATGGCACTATGTGTGTGCGTGCTCATACATATGTATATGTATGTATATGTACATACTATGTATGGTTGATTCGTAGAAAAATGTTTATCACCACCTTTTTTTTTGTTATATAGGCCACTAAGTACTGCCTATTGTGATCTTTTCACGTATTTCCTTTTTGCTACAATTAAAAGCTAACTGTTAATACGTTGGCAAAAAATGGTTGTCGAATGAAAGTTATACTTTTTTTTTTGCAATTTTTTTGTTATTTAATGGTGAACGGATTATATGAATAACAGTTAGAAAGCTATTTTTCTGTAATATTCGCACAATCATTGAAAATAAATTGTAACGTAATACTTTATCTAGTACAGTGTATTACAAAGCAGCCACTCGTTTAAAACTGGGAAAAAATAATGGTAGTATATGAAAATCAGCCAATTTTCAGATTTTTTTTTATTTTTTGGAACTACTTCTGAGAAAATATGCAGATAGATTTACTGAGAACAGTTTTCAAACTGAGAATAGTTTTCTTAAAGCGCTTAATAATTTAGAACTTTATTAAAAATCGATCACTTGTAACCACCTCTGAAAGCACTATTTAGTACATTTTGAACGAAAACATTTTTCAAACCGGGAACGGTTTTATTCAAAGTGCTTTGCAACTTAGAGCTACATACATATGTACATATATTAAAAATCGATGATTTCTGATTTAAACTTCATCCAGAGCAATACTTTGAAATTTTCAACTGAAAGCAGTTTTTAAACTGAGAACAGTTTTTCAAAATTTTTGGATATTTAAGTTGAAAAACAAAATGTTTGAGGCAAACTTTTTATAGTTGTGCTATTTTACATGAAAATTTGAAATCAAAACTGTTTTCAATCCAGGAACAGTTTTTCCATCTGTTTCCAGCCAGTTTTAAAACTGGGAACAGTTCTTCCAAATAGCTTAGTAATTTAGAGCTTTATTGAAAAAAGATAGTTTACGACCTCAACTTGCACTAGAGTCATTACTTTTGAATAAGAACTTAAAAAATAAAATAAGCATTTTGACATATTGCTATCTACCATTTTTGATATTTGTTTCTTCTTTTGATTCTTTCTTCACACAGTAAGTAATATTTTCTTTCAAAAAACAGTCACCGAAGGTGACTGAGAACAGTTTTCAAACTGAGAACAGTTTTTCGAAATGTTTGCTTTTTCTCACAAACGATAAATTTTAATTGAAACTTGGTTTAATAGCTTTGTTTTAAAATTTTAAAATGATAACAGATTTCTTTTTTATTATCTTTCATATTTTTTACTCATCAGCATTTGTGTTAAGTGTAAATGTTATTTGAAATATTGCATAATATTGTCATTTCCTCTCAAATTGACTTCTTAATCAATCCAAAACTTATTTCAACTCAACTAGTGCTAGCAGTAAATTGAATATAAAATTTCAATTTTATAAAAATTATTTCAAAAAGTACTTATATTCACTCCTTCGATAAATTATTACCCCTAGTGACCTAACTAGACGGCTACTAGTCTGCCCGGAATTTCAACAACCTTCATAAATGTAACTTAAAGCATTTGATATTCAAGTTTATTTTCAAATATCGGTAATTCTTTCAAATATAGTAGATGTTTGTACACAATACATTTTAGAGTCTGTTCAACATTTCTATAAAACCATTTCTAGTCGTAACAAAAGTGAATGCTGCCATTACATTTAGCTCAAGGTATCGCACTTGCCTCCCGCTGCATTTATATGAAAGCCATTTGTGCTATTTATGCACTCTATATACATTAGGGTGGATCGAAAGAAACGAAATTGTTTTTTTTTTCTGGCTTGCAGCTACGAAAAATAGGCTCTTAGACAGCCCATCAGATTTGAAGTTTGCTATCTGATATAAAGAAAAAATAGAAGGCTGCAAAGCGGAGAACCTTCTACCTCACGCTGGAAGAGCCTTTCTCAGAGCAGTCTAAGAAGCTACTAAACAAAAAAAACTGGAGTTTTTGACCCACCCTATGTATGGTTTACATTTATACAAATATACATACATTTTTTATGCTTAAATGTATATTCGTATATATGTATGAACGCTTGAATATATTTATGCGTCATTGGAGCTTGGCGTATTGTTCTGAACGCAAGGCTTTGTTTTTATTATACAATATGACATCGATGCTCGATATTGATAGTTGGCGGAGGGAAATAAACATTTTGTGGCTTTTATTATGCAACTCTAACAACCACAACAATTATAGCTACAACATTATGCCCAGGGGGCGCGCGAGCGCGAATTCCAGCTGTTTGCGGTCTAAATGTAACACACAACAATACACAAATGCCCACAGAAATTCATACCCTCACACACACACACACATACCTACACATAGATGGCATAACTCGTCCTCGATATCTATTGTTGTTATTAATATTGCAATTCAATTTGCCTAATGGACTTCGACACTTTGTGGACGGGCTGAGTCGCGCTGAAGCAACGCGCTCACACCAATGCAGGAACACATACATAAACACACTCGTGTTGCACTCAAATCTACTATTGGCGGCTTTTGTTCACATTTCTATGTTTTTATGATTTTATGATACGGCATGTTTACGCATTTTTTAACGCTTTCCTGCCTCCTTTGTAATTAATGACACACGTTTTTAGGGAAAATGACGAACTTTTTCCAATGCAAATACTTTAACTCCTCGCTTCGGCTAGTTGCGGCTGTCGGCAGTTTTCGTGAATAGCGGGAAGAGCGCAAATCAACTACTATATATTAGATATATATACATTTTTATATATAATTTCCGATTATAAAAAATATTATTAAGCTAATGACCAACTTTTGTTTGTCAGTCATTTTTATGGCCGCTGTGTGGCGCTGAATTTTTAATTATCAGCGCTCAATTGCATTACCAAGTTAACTGCATGTAACTATGCATAACTGTAACTATAGACAATGGTCCCACTTGTATTTGTTTGTGTGTGTGCTGAGTCGCAACGCCGTTGCTCATCTGAAATTCCAAACATTTAATTAATTAAGTAATTAATTACGTTTTATGGCGTTTAATGCGCCTATTTTACGCTAATGCTGCTGTTATTAATAAATTATTTTAATTAACATTTGTTAATATTTACGCTTTTATTTGCTCTTATTTTCGTTACAGGTCCGCTATCGGAGGTGCAAACAGCCGTGGGGCTGGAGGTGGCGCTGCCATGTGACCTATTGCCGGGCACCATGTCGGCTGATAAGGTGCAATTGGTCATCTGGTATCGACAGGGCAACGTCAAGCCAATTTATACGTAAGTGCAATTTTTATAGCATACTCAATATCTATGTTGTACTATAAATATTGGGTTGCCGAAAAAGTCTTCGTATTTCGTCAATAGATGTCGTTGCCGTCAAAGGCGTTGAAGAGTTATTTGAGAAACAGTATAAAACTCTTGAAAAAAATATACGATATTTGAAGCTACTCATATTCTCAATAAAAATCCTTGCCTACATTTTGGCGTACTAATATAAAATATATAGGGAGGTACGTTGCCTACATATTGGCGCGCCGAAAAAATGCTCACCGGCTACAATAAACCAAAAATAGAAATATAATAGTAGCAAAACAAACCAAACCCAAAAATTAAATTCCATCATAATTTTTTCATTGCTTAAGTGCGCAAAGTGACTAAAAACATATGTACATAGTGGCAAAAAAGTACCTAGAAATCGTAAATAAAACGCAAGATATCAAATCAAAAATCAATATTTATTATGTCGCCTTCAATGTAATCCCCACCAGATTTATTACACTTACGCAACGATTTTTGCAGTCGTAACACTTTCCATAAGCACTTTTTGGGTTGGCCTTGAGCTCCTTCACCAAAGTTTACCTCTATGACCTACTGAAACGGTTTCCAAGGAGAGGCAATATCAGTTTGGGAAACAAGAAAAAATCACACGGAGTCAAATTTGGTAAATACGGTAGTTGATTGATGGTATTCATTGCGTTTTTGGCTTTAAATTTGGTCATAATCGTACTCTTTTTGAAACAAATTCGGCTTTATCGGGGCGAGTAGAGCAAGAACGCGTTTCATAACCGAAATATCCACCAATAGAAGTAAAAAATTTGAGACTTTCTTTGCTCAATGTTTTCATTAAATTTTTCATTAAATTTAAATTACAATTTCGTGGTACCTTTTGTCATAAGGTATACTCTCCATTTTGATCCAATAGCTTTTTTCAGCGTTCGGGCAAGATATTGATTTCAAGCTCATAAAATTGTTGATCCTTGCAGGGAAAAACTGATCCAAGTGATTTCCGACGTTTTGATTTGCGATGAAGGTTGTGTCATCATAAAAATTTTGCAGAGACCGGAGCATGTAATAGTCTGAAAGTGCCGAGACTGTTGAATATTGTGAGTGTGGTAGCACATTCCATTCAGACTGCAAAGGCTTTTGGCGAGTGGTCAAACTTTTATGACATCTCGCATCGACGGAACTCTACACCTTTTCTATTGATAAATTCTGACTTTCTGGTTTTATATTCTTGTGAACAACCCATTTTTTGTCACCAAGTAACAATGCGCTTCAAAAAAGTGTCATCGCGTTCCCGCTTGATAGACAAATCACAGTCGTTAATGCGACGAAGCCAATTCCGTTCTATAAGAACATGAGAAACCTATTTGTCAAGCTTTGAAATTAATCACAGACGTTTCATGTGCTTCTGAATAGTCGCATTAGACAAATTAGACAAATTTAATGACTTTATTTTATCCACAACGTCTTCAAGAGTGCTGCCAGGATCTCAAATTGCTCAATATCAAAATTTCTGGAACGAAATTATTCATTCAATTTTGGCATTGGCGTTCGATCAACATCCCAAAGTACTGTTCTATTGGCCAGCATTAAGAAGAGAATATAATATCAGAAAATTATATGTAATATTGTGGGTAACCTGTTAAGGGGTTACTGGGCCATTAACTCATTTTCGACAGTAACGCTTTTAATATGTCGGTGTTTCAGTTTTATAAAGTTTTAACAAGCCCAAGGGTTGTTGAATACAAGTACATGCCCCTCTCTGAACGTCCTACGGCCACTTCAACTGAAGAAAATCGTAAAAATATGTTGCTTGGAAATCGTCAGCCAATTGTTAGAGAAATGACAAGAAAACTCGACATCTCTCGTGAGTCGGTTCGAATGATTTTGGCGGATATTTTTGGTCTTCCTCGCACGTAGCACATAATTTTTTTCGACTTTCTTGAACTGCATTTTTCCCTTTTGATAGTAAATTGGCGAAATATGCGGAGAAATATGTTTTCGATGTTCCATCTTCGATAGCACAGCAAGCAAAAACTGTTCCAAAAAATTTAGAAAAAATTTACGAATTATATCAGCTGATGAAATATATAACGGTGATGGGATTATATGCGAAGTTAGCTGCGGAAAAAGTTTATTAAGATCAGCTATTGTCATGAAGCAAATTTATTTAGTGACGAACTCAGTATTAAGTGCTTCCAAATATGACTTATTAAGACCCAAAATGCATACAAAAATATATTGGCCAAAATATTTCTAATAAATTCAATTTATGCCCAAATATCGACACGTTCGACCAAAATATTTGTAATCACTTGAAGGCGGCCAGCTGGTCTTATTAAGTCCCAGACGGAGTAAATCGACATAAATTGGCACTTTAGAAAGCAATAAATCAATGGAATGCATAAAATACAAACGAGCAAGGGCCGCAGCACCCTTTTGTGTATTAAAAGCATAAATATGGATCATAAATCGGCAGCTCGTTGCGGCGTTCGGAGCCTTTATGGGCGCATGTCAAGACAAATTAAACCGCAAAGCCAAATCTACTTAAATGCAAATGTGCGCACACACACACACACATACTCATTACATAAATCTAAACAAATTGGAATGATGAATGTGCAACGCATTTAATGCTCGAATTGCATACAAATGGCGTGTGACTGGCAACATTCTGAAATGGGGCAACATTAAGAATTGACTTTAGAAATATTTTTTATTTTATTTTTTCACTGAAAATCATCAATGCTTCGCTTTCATGGCTAGAAGGTTGTAAAATTTAATGTTATTAAGGAAAAGTATTTTAATGCGCCAACCAGCGCTGCAGGGGAGTGTCAGTGAGTGCAACAGCCGCCTAGCGCTGCAGGGATTAAGGCGCGCACTCAGTGACTAGCAGCTAGCGGCTGGCAGCTAGCAACTGCATATGAATGCGCGCTTTTATGGGCGAATGCAGGGCAAAGTGCTAAATAACGGAATTATGCTTACAAGGCAATTAACAAATATTTGTGGCTACTTACGCGTAACATTTTGTGCGTGCCACAGCGCATATGCATGCGGGCCGTGCACTTGTGGCAAGCCATTGCGCGCACGTTTGCCTAGCATATGCTAGTGGTGAAATCAAATCGTATGCGTTCTTTGATTATGCTTGACACTTGGCCGCGACCAGTCTTTATTGGCGGTCATAAAAATTGATGACTTGTTGCTAACGGTTTGCCAATGATGCCAACCAGCTACGCGCTACAAATGCAAACATCAGCAAGCAGCAAATGTAAGGCAAGCGGACGCGCACGTCCATGTCAACATGTTTGATTGGGGTCACGCCGCTTATACGCGCTGACTGATGGCATTTTTTTGATGACTTCGTTCAGGAGCGCGCGGGTCAGCATGCCAGTTGATAAGCGCGGAAAGCTAATAAAAGCGCAGAAAGCGCTTAAGACGAGAATAACGCAATAAAAACGTTTGCGCTTGCCACACGCTGCCTACAACGCTACGCGCGCCTTGCCACACAGGTCGCGCGGCGGAAATCGTAAGTTCGCCACGCTCGCTGTACTTCCTTCCGGCTGACATGCTGCTACTATTTTTTACGAGCAACTGCATTTATTTTATTCTAAGTGCTTTGTCTTGCCACGCTTAATTCGATTTGTTTGCCACAAAACAAAAAAGTGGGCATCCGCCTTGCCCGCCGCGCCGCTGTGGCATCCCTTTATGGTGTTTCGCATGTGTGTGTGTCCTATATAACACTGGCATTTAGATTACCGCAGCCCACCAGCATATAACAACAACAACAACATAGTACTGGTGAGTGGCGACCATTTGATTTCTGGTCCGTCCAATACCGTTATTTATTTAGTTATTCGCCGCATTGGTGTTGCCCAAAGTAATTTGTTTTCCAGCCCATAAATCATTTCAAGTGTAAGATCGACCCAACGGCAAGAGCAACAAGAACAACAACAACCCCAAACACATTAGAAACTCCAACCATACCAAAAGCAACGCAGTTCAAAGTGCTACGAAAACAATAACAAATACAACGCATGTTAATCGTTATTGGTTAAGTTCTTTATTCTTTGTGTCCTTACTGGTGTTGTTGCTTTTGTTTTACGTGCCACGAAATTTATTTGTATTGTAGTTTTGAAAGTTTCAAACGCTTTTGTGTGTTCTTGAAAAATGCCAGCCAACAAGGGCCGCAGCTGCTCACACTTCAATGCGTTTCTTTAATGGCCGTGTTTCTTTAGCAAGATTTTTCTTGTTCTTCTCTCTACACAAAAGGTCACGGAGCGGCACAACTTTGCATAGCACTTTGTGCGCTTATTTTACACGCCCACAACTGTAAATGAATGTTTGTGCCCGAAAACGCGACCAAGACAAAGTGTGTGTCTGAGTGTTAGTGTGTCTGTTTGTGTTTTGTTTCTTCGAATGACCAAGCGGTTGCGGTCCTACTCCCAAGTGTCCAATAAAGATCGAAAATATCGCGTAAAAAGTGGCCACTCGGGGGCCGCTATTAGAGAATGAGGCATGCTGTTGCTGAAAATCGCGTAGGACTTATAAGTTACCCAAAAGTAAAACAGTTTAGATTTTCAAATTTGGAGAAAATTACATATTATTATATAAAAAGAAGTATAGCTATTTAACAAATAGAAATAATATTTGATTATAACGATCATTTGCTATGTGTAGCATACCTTTAAGCGCGAAGAGAGGTTAGCATACATTTAAGCGCGAGGAGGTTATTAAGGTGACATGAGGAAGTATATTGAAAGTGGATTCCAAGCAAAATAAAAGTGTATAGCTCACAAAAGATGCCTCAACGCACTTAACACAGCGCGCTGTTGCCATACAAACTGAACGCTCAGGTGCAAGTTTTTATACGGAAAACTCTTTTATTTGGCAAGGTATCTTCATGAAACTTAGCATAGTTTATTATCCAAAGCTAAGCAATAATATCCGCGCAAATTGTCCAGATCGGTTTACTATAACATATAGCTGCCATGCAAACCGACCCAAAATCAATGGCTTAAATAAAAAGTTTTTTTATTTGTGAAGAGTACGACAGCAAACACTTTTTCTTTTTTTGTTGTTGTTTTTTTTTTAATTTTACTTTATTACATTTTCATTGTCTTGCACTCTTCCGCACCCCTCACCACTTGCACTTTAAATTCTTCTGCTTTTCAAACACATAAAGACGATCCAAACATTTCAGCCCGTGTCATCACGCTAATCCAAGTTTGCACTTTGCCGCCGATAAATTTTATTCGATACTTGTAATTTGATTTCGGCCCGCACACTGCCGCTTCGCTTGCGCACTCACTTTGCTTGCTGCAAGTATTTATTTTGTCACTTCGACGGCACACAAAGTGCGGATGACAGGCATTATGACTCTCCGAGGTAAGTAAATCTGGCCACTAAAAGAATGAATGAATAAATACATAAAAGCCAACAATAACAACAACTGACTGCGCTGACGACAACTTCTCCATCAACGAGCGATATGGATATCCGGCGCGCAATTTGGCGGAAGAGCTTCGCAGCAATTTCCATGAAAACGAAAACAAAGGAGCCACAGCGAGCATCAGATTGAAATAATAAAAAAAAGTGAAGAGACATATGAGTATGCGTGTGTGTGTGTTCGGGTGTGAGTGAAGAAAAGTGCGAAGTGAAGAAAAGCGCGTTTTATTGCGCAGAAAGCGTAGGCGGCGCGGTGAGGTGAGGTGAAGTATGCCGTATAGTGTGGCAACGTCGGCCGAAGCGTTGTTGTTGCGAGGCAAATAACTGGAGTGTGAGTGTAGCGGCAGCTGTGGAAATCAAGTTTTTTTTTGCGCGGAAGCACAGTGGCCGAAGTGACGCTGGGGAGTCTTTTATTGGCTTCTTTGATTTTTACCGAACTCACGCGTAAAAGTGCTCGCGCAAAAGTTTTTCGGCAAAAATTAAATAAAAAACAACAGACGCTTGCGCTTTCTTGTAGCATGCGCTGGCATGTTGTTTTTTTTTGTATTTTCTTTTATTTTTTTACTTCCCAATTTACACACACCACCAGCGTTGCAGCGCCTATAGAATCTTCAAACGCTCTACCCCCTACTAGCCGTTGTTTACAGCAATTTGCCACCTTTTGTTGCATATCAATCGCGCGCATGCATCAGCGCTTACAATGCTTCATTCATACAGGCATACTGGGGTGCCTATATGTATATCTCGTCACCTAAAATGCAAAACAACGCATCCTCAAAAGTATCGAAATTGAGCATGTTTTACTTACGATTCACTACATCAGCCGTCAGATATAACCAAAACATAGCCGATATATAACCTATATATAAGTAATATATAACCGTTTTATAACCGAAAGGAAAATTTTGTTCAATATGAGTGGTTTCTGTTATATCGTTTTGTGCATGAAGCATAAAAATTTCTGCTTCTGCTGTCAGATATAACCAATACAAAACCAATATATAACCAATAAATAACCGTTTATAACTGAAACTCACTTTTTTTTTAATTGTTTCCGCGGCCCTTAAACTTATGAAATGTGATGTTACGTTATTTTGCTTTTCAGCTTTTCAGCTACATTTATAAGTGTGTATGTTTGTATCGATGTGTTTATGCACATTAAAATGCCGCACATAAAACACAGTCTTCTATTGTCAACATTTTGTTCAGTACAAGACATTAAAAAAATTCTAAAAATACACAACAACAGTTTACATCATGTTGCTGTGTCAGAATGTAACAAAATCACAACGGCAGATGTGGCCAGCAGCAGCGCGCCCCCAAACTCAGCAGCGAGTTGCTAAGCGCCGCGGAAATCAGCGCCACATACACACACTCACATACCTATATACACATACAACCATATATCTAGCATAGCCAGGTTTAAATAAACTCATGTAAGACCTAATAAAGGCCAGCGACAGGCACTGCGGTGCCCTCATAAAGCCCATAAAGCGTCAGTGAAATGTAAATTGTATTTAGTACCACGAAGTGAGAGAAAAACGAAAAAAAACTTAACTTGTCAATTTCATTCATGTCGTTATTTAAATTATAACATTTTATTGATTGACATATTTTTTCAGATTTTTCCCCGCGCTCTTTCGCTTGCTGCGCGCTTGTAGTTGCATCCATTAATGCCACCTTCGTGTGGCATGTACGCTATGCTTACCTAAATCTATATATGTATATGCCTGTAGTTGTTTGTGTGTAACATGAAATAGTCGCTGTCGTCGCTTTATTGCTGTTGTTGCTGATCGTTTATTGATTTTTTTATTGTTTTCATTTTTATTTTCGAGCATTTTTAATGAATTTCATAATTCGCCTGCGACAAGCGCAGCAAGAAATATTTAATTGCGCGCACATACACACACATACTTGCGCGTGCACCCACAAAGAAGCCCCAAAAGCAGAAGTCAAGCGTAAAAGCAGCCGCAGCGAAGAAAGCAAAATGTTAAAAGCGTAGCTGCGTTGCGGTGACGTGCGGCGGCGCGCGGCTCTTGTTAATATTTTGTATTTTTCTTTAATGTATATGTATATTTGTCTGTGCGCCGCTGTTGCATGCATAATACATGAGCGCCGCACCCCGCCAATGCTGTTGCTGCGACTTTTAATTTAAAGTCACAACAAAGTTGTAACATTTCAATCAATAATTACGGTGCTTTTGTTCGAAATTACGTGAGTGTAATAAAAGCACGAATTTGTAAGCAAATTAAGTAGCTCAAACAGAATTACTAAATATAATTATGCAAAAAGCGCTGCAGCACTTAAGGTGTATGAGGAAAGTTAATGGCAGAATTTCTGTTTCTGTTTCTGTTTGTTTAACGAGCAAAGCTATTTTCATTGTACTTTCGGGTGATAAAAATTAGCAATAAAAAATATCAGAAACTTTAACGTTTTTTCTTAATATTTGACAATTTAAATTATTATTTTTTTTTAATTTACTAATTGTGAAGAAAGTTTTTTTTAATTTTAGATTTTATTTTGGCTCTCAAAAGTCTCTTTAGGGAATCGCAAGCGACCAGCCTGAATCTGCTAGCAATGTTGCCCACAAGTTATGATACGCTGAAATCAAAAACTTAGATTCTTACTAAAATTTTCAAAAACATCTAGTCTAAGTGAGACTATTTATGGTTCCTGCGCAATCGGTGAACACTCTGAGGCAGCTTTAAGTATGCGCTATCTGAGCTCATATTTGGTACCAGGAGGAATTACATATATACATACTTCGACTAAAAGCCATGAATTGATCACAATTCTTCTGTAAAAGCGATACAAATACTAAATACTTACACTACTGAAGAAAATTTTAATTTTTTGTCACACGAAAACTTCAAAAATCCGAAACTCATTAAAATCCGAAAACCATCTAATTTTGACTGGGCTAGGACCTCTTAATAATAATATGTGAACGAAATAAATTATCTGCCCAGGCGATATGTTGAAGAACTTCGCTTAGATGCGGATTGTGGGTAGACGTTCATCCACAGGAGTATTCACCGCAAGACTCGGCGACGGAGTCTCTCTCCCACCATTAATCCCACACCAAATTTACGCTCCTTTATATGGCCACTGTAGGAAATGCCACAAGGACCTACTCGTCTCAGTCCTATTCAGTCCAACTCAAATATAAATTCATTTAAATAAAATATGCAACCATCCGAAAAATACAAAAATCACAGCCTTTCACGAAACTAAAAAGCATGCCTTCATACCGGAAAACAATAGCAACCAAGTGCTTTTCTTGACGCACAAAAGTGAGCACATTGGCGCTGCGTCTCACTTTACACCCTCTAGGACACATACCACCGTGTACTTAACAGCCGATATTCATGCCACGCCGTCAGACGCAATGAATTTTTGAACAGGGTCAGGCAGTTTTTTGCCTTGTCACGCCGCTTACTTAATTAATTCGTAAATATTGTCTCTGCAGTGACTTTCCCAATGCTATTTTTATTATTATTGCTGTGTTCACTACGCACTCTTCCCACGCTAGCGCACGCCATTGCCAACTCCTTGCGCACTTCGTCTTCAAAATGCCGTCAGCCGTTTGGGTTGCGATTCCTTTTCAATGGCATTGCTGTTGAGTCAATACTTTGTCACTTGTTTACGATTTTGAATATTTGATGCGCAAAACGGTGCGTCAAAGAAAACTTTTGCTTGTAGACTCCTTTCGAGACTTGTCTTACGCTCGTGTAGACGGCTTGTGTTGCATCTTGGACATTATTCATTTAGCAAAACTTTTTGTATTTGAATGATATCCTTTGTGTTCTTCATAAAGTGAAATTGAGCGTTTTTACCGCATAAACCCTGCCAGCTTCGCTTTAAAGTCTCTCACTGAACATTTATTGCCGGCAATCGCTCGTGTAAATTCTCCAATATTATTCTTATTTGTCATGCATATTACATACATATGTGTGTTTGCCTCAAGGCCATCGGCTATTTGGCGTAATTTCAAAATAACACATAGCAAAGCACCGCATAACACAACATAGCATGGTACTGCATAGCAAAGTGTAGCAATGCCATTATGCTTTTTAGGCCGATTTGTTTGTTGCCCAGCGGCGATGTACCCAGAAAATTAGGAAATTAAATTTTAATGCAAGCTCGACGCATGATAATTGTTGTAATTATCGAAATGTTAGTTATGCACTACGCGCGTCCGATGCGCGTTCTATTCGCTCTGCATGTTTGTGCCTGTGTGAGTTGCTTTTTGTGCCATTGATTACGTCTTTTTTGTTGTATTTCGCTTTTAACATTTCCAAGCTAATTGATTTAGTCAACGCCGCCGGTTAGGTTTTCATAATTTTCTAACATCGATATGTAAATATTTAATTCTAATGGAAATTAATCACATTCATTATATAATAACGAGTGTAAGTAGGTCAAATATATAATTGTAATCGTAAAATTGTTACATAATTTTGCATATATTATATACGTATGTATAGGTGTGTAAGGCTGGTTTACATTAACATTGTCGAAAATTAGGTTGGTAATTATTATAACAAAATTATTTTTGGCAGTACTGTAGTTTTTTTTATTGAACTTGTGAAACACTGTCATAACAACAGTGAAAAGTGTGAAAAATATTTATGTTGAAAATTAATTACCATTCGCTAAAGTACAGATGATTAAACTCTAAATATTTTCAAGCTTGCAAGGCTTACATTTGGGCCTTAACCTCTACATTAAGACCTTCATAAGATAGTATCATAAAAATTCAGCTTCAGCTGCTTTGTTAAATATGGCGTGAATAATAACAGGTCAGTTGAAAAGTTCGCGGCCTACCATAGTAAAATATACTTTTTTGGCAAAATTCGGTTTTTGTTTCTTATTCAACATAGTTTCCCTCAAAGTTGATACACTGACTAAAGTGACCCTCCTACTTTTCGACATAATTTTTGTTGTACGATTTGCTCTTTGCTTCCAAATAGGCCTCAGTTTCGGCAATCACCTATTCATTCAATGAAAATTTCTACCCAGCGAGTGTTCTTTTGAGACCTGAGTACAGGATATTGTCGCTGAAGGCCAGATCTGGATAATACGGTGAATGTGGGAATAGTCCGAAGCCCTGTCCATGGATTTTTGCCAACTTTTTCAGCGACTTGTGACAATTGCCTTGTTTTGGAGAAACAACACTTTCGTTTTCTTCAAATGCGGCAGTTCTTCCTGCGATTTCGTCCTTCAAATGCTCCAATAACACTATCTAATAGTCGTTGCTGATGGTGCTTCCTTTTTCAAGGTAGTCAATAAAAATTATTCCCTGCGCATCTCAGAATATGGACGTCATAACCGTGGCAGCCGACTGTTGTATTTTTCCACGCTTTGGAGCGGGTTCTTCGTGTGCAGTTTATTCGGATGACTGTGGTTTGAACTTCGGAGTTAAGTGATGGAGCCATCTTTCCATCCATTGTTACATATCGATGCAAAAACTCGGTTTTTGTACGCTTGAACATCTTCAAACACTGCTTCGAATCAACAACTTGCCGTTGGGTTTAGGCAAAGCTGAGCTCGCATGTACCCAGTTTCCACAGAGCTTCCTCAAAGTCAAATATTCGTGAAAGATTTGATGTAGACGTTCGGTTCATATCTTTGGAGTGGCCTGCTATCTCGAACAACTTCACTTTTTTCTGGACTCTTTTCATGTTCTCGTCGATAACAAGCTCTTTCGGGCGTCCACTGCGTTTACCGTTTTCGGTGCTCATTTCACCACGTCGAAACTTAGCATACCAATCCTTGGTTGATTTTCCTGAGGCAGTGTCCAGAAACTTGTCAGCACGCCAAATTTTTGCTTCAACAGTATTTTTCCTCTTCGGATAGCAATATTTTATCAAAACGCGAAATTTTTTTGATCCATTTTTTTCACAATAACAAAAGTTGCCTCACTCAAGGTGTTATAATTCAATTCAAACTAATGACTTGACAGCTATCAAATTCATACACAGGACTTTTGAAGGTTAGAACGAACTAAAAGTCATATGGATTTAACTTCAGTAGCGCCATCTATGTGTAGGTTTTAATTGACCTGTTGTATGCATTTGTTTTTGGGGGCTTCGTTTTTGGAACTAACAGTATGAGGTACTGAGATGGTAAAAACCCTATAAAATAAATACAAAAAAAGATCAGCATGCCAACCTGACTTTATTTAGCAATGTTTTTATACAAATAACAACAAAATTCTGCAATGAATTATCGTTTCCTAATAAAATATTTTTGAACCCCAACCGCCGAACTCTTACCGTTAGATTTCCATTAGACGCTGTTAAGCTCTACAAATCCATTGCTGGCCCAGCCTTCAGGAATACGGAATACTTTTAATGAACATTCTGGCCACAACACTTGACATAACAGAGTGGGGCCCAGTCCGCAGCTGCCCTTTTAGCAATTATAATAACTAAGCAGCACCACACCTACACACACACACATAAGGCTGTAGAAATTGTAAGCCAGCGCTTTGCTAAACCATTAAATTGTGTGGTGCCATCAGCTTTTATGAGCTTACAACAACAGGTTTGCAGCATCAAAATGCAACACTGTTCTAGCGATTACATTTTCTGGTCTATAAATTTAATACAAATTTAATGTGCGCGCGGCAGACTTGCTCCCCAACATTTACCAGTAAGTATGTTTTAATAACCGACTGCTGTCGATATTCTAGCGGAGAGGAGGAGGGGGTAAAGGAAGCTACACTAAAATGTCGTAAAATGACAGTGAAAAAGAGAAAGCGCGCATGAGAGAATGAGTGAGATAGAGAGGGAAAGAGAAAGAGAGACATGGAAATAGACAGAAACGGAGAGACGGAAAGGAAGAGAGAGACAGATAGACGGGAAATGTATGGAGAATTTGATATTGAGTTGGAAGGAGGGTGCGGAGAGCGCTTGTGTCACCAAAAATTGCTGTGCTGTCACTAATCCCTTCTGTGGTTTTAATTTGCCATATAATTTTCCGCTTCCGCATGCAAGTGCCACATTCTCGGCGCTGCTGTTGCTATTCTTCTGATGCTTTATATGTTTGTATGTATATGTGTATGTCAGTGTCTGAATGAGCGCGTATTTTATGGCCTTGCCAGCGCAGTAGCAGCTCAAATTAAATGCCGTTGCATTAAAAAATCGTTTAAAATTTGATATCGATGATTTTGGTGCGTTCAATTTTTTTATTTTTAGTTTTGGATTTTAGTCTTAGATTTTAGTTGGCGACTTTAGAAATTTATACGCTTACATATTCACAAGCAACCGCTATGCCGAATAACAACTATTTGACTTGCTTTCAATTTTTCGTGTTTTTTCGTATTTTTTTCGTGTTCTCTCGCTTGTAAAGCTCGGCATTTAGATAAGCCATAAAATGGCTGGAGCAAAGCGAATGTGTGAGCAAACGTCCAACGGCAATAAAGGTGGCAATAACAACAAAATGAATGTGAAGTTTGTGTGCACAGCAGCGATAAAATATTTTCGAAGAATTTTGTTGTTGTAATTTCGTTGCTTCGACGCTTCTTTTTACAGCTTTCCGCACCGTTTTCATTGCCTTGCTGGGCGGAGAGCATGTAAAAATATGGAACTCGTAAAATTTGAATGCGCCAATGCTTATTGGATGAATTGTGTCAAAACATTGACAAACAAATGGACGGACTGTCAGCGAGCTGCTAGCAGCCAGCAGCTGTGGCGTGTTCACGCGCAGGTTTACAAGCAAATACGCTGCTGAAACGCAAGCTGGGAGGCTGGGGCAGCGCATTAACGTTGTTGCGCTGGACAAAACGGCATTTTGTTGCCCGCCAAACGCAACACACACACGCACTAAGCAAGCCTGTTGGCTTCAGCCCCCCCTCACACTACAATCGCTGCACCCACCTTGCGTGATACACAAAATACACAAAATATGGGCCATAAAAATGCGTTCACATCAAATGCTACACAATAACGGCACACAGAGGCGCTTGAGCGATTGTCAGTTCACACGTCAACGCCAGCATATTTGCTTTTACAAGCAGACAACAATAATAAAAAGGCAGCAACAAACTGTTAGCAACAAAAATTGGTATACAACAACATTTGGTATACAACAACATTTCGTATACAACAACAGTTGGTATACAACAACATTTGGTATACAACAACAACAAATTGTATGCAAAAACAAACATGCGACGGTGAAATTGTTGCTGTCACTGCCGGCATCCGTGTCAATGGTCGGGCCTATAGGCGCCTTTATAGCCTACCAAACGCCGTTAGCTGCTGTTGTTCTTATTGTGCTTTTTGTTGTTTATGTACTAACTGAAAGCTCCTCAGTGGCTCATCACACAAATTTTTACGTTCGCTCTCACGACACGCTGGCCGCCAACAACAAAAACAGCAACATAGCAGCAGCAATACAAGCAACAACAGCTTTGTATGGCTTAGCGCCTAAAAGCGACTCGACACGTTGCGTTAATCGTGTGCCGAATACAACTCCATGTGTTTGTATATATGTGTCTGTATGTGTGTATGTGTGTATGGCGGGGGAGACAGTGGCTAAGTGCATTGACGCTGTCATCAAATTATATAGCCGAATGTCACAAACGAAATTGTTGTCAATTTTAATAAAAACTTTTATTTATATTTTTAATTTTATGCGCGAGAAATTTATGTCAGGAATTTTAATACGAAGTGTGGAGAAAAGCGCATGCCAGTCATTTTCGCTTTCTCTGCAGCTGCAGTCTTCTTCCTTTGCCGAGTGTCGCTGAGTTTTAATGATAAGTGACAGCCATTTGCTGCCACACTGTCACTTTGAGTGAGCTGTCAACAGTTTTCATATGAGCGCTTGTACGTGTGTGTGTGTATGTGTGTTGTAGCTTCTTTTGCGCTTTTGAAGTTTCATAGCTGCAACATTTAATTGCCAATTTGACACTTTTGACACGCTTGTTTACCATTTATTTCATTATAGTGCAACTATAGCTTGTGCTCATGCCGCTTTTGTTGCTATTGTTGTTCTGTTCTACTATTGTGTATGTTTACACTAATTTATGTTGATTGCTGACAAATGAAACATTAAGTTCACACTTTTGGAAAATTGCAATTTTATTACGGTTTTTAATTTGGTTTGAGGCTAATGAGTGCTTAATTGTGGCATAAAGCAAATGCAACATAAAACGGTGGAAATTAAAATGTTCATAAAATGTGTGCTATAGCAAATAAGCCATAATTTTTCTAGCATAATTTTGAGTTTAAAAATTTTCAGGAATTTAAAGCAAATATACAATAAATGCAAGAAAAATATGGTTGCTTTAATACCGTTCACAAACAAAACACTTTTTTGTACAAAAAACTGTAGTTTCTAAGACAACTACATGATATAGCAGACCGATCTGAAAATTTTCTTTCGAACATGGTTAGTAGCACTGCATTGGACAATTAGCCATACCAAATTTCGTGAGTTTATCTTTTCAAATTAAGAAGTTATCCATACAAGCGCCTTATTCCAGTTGTTCAGTTTGTATGACAGCTATATGCTATAGTGGTCCGATCTGCACATTCTTTACAGAGATTGTAACGTTGCTTTAGACAATAATTCTTGCCAAATTTCGTGGCGATATCTTGTCAAATGAGAAATTTTTTCATACCAGAACTTGATTTAGATAGACCAGTTTGTATGGCAGCTATATGCTATAGTGCTCCGATCTTGACAGTTTCTTTGGAGATTGCACCATTGTCTTAGATTATTATCCACGACAAATTTCAAAAGAATATCTTGTCAAATGAAAAAGTTTTTCATACAACAACTTGATTTCGACCAGTCAGTTTGTATGGCAGCTATAAGCTATAATTGTCCGATATGAGCCTTTTCTTCACAGATTATAACGTTTTAATATAAAATAATTCATGCCAAATTTCATGAGGATATCTTGTCAAATAAAAGAGTTTTTCATACAACCCCTTATTCCAATTGTTCAGTTTGTATGGCAGCTATGTGCTATTGTAATCCGATATCGGCCGTTCCGAGAAGTGAGCAGCATGTTAGTGAGAAAAGAACGTATGCAAAATTTCAGTTCGATATCTCATAAACTCAGGGACTAGATCGCGTATATATAGACAGACCGGTAGATCGATGGACTTGACTAAATCGACTCAGCTCGTCTTGCTGAGCAGTTATATACATAAATTATATATAGGGTTACCCTCGTTTCTTTTTTCACCATCAAATTTACCTCTTATATTTTTATTAATCTCCCTCGCCTTGATCCGCTTACATTTTTATTACTCACTTAACCTTCAGTATTACCTCCCCTTCTTAGATCAACCCCACTGCCCCTCTTATACACACGCAAATGCATACTTATTACCACCTCTAACTGTTTATACTCATTAACTATGAAAGCCAAAAGAAAACATAATCAACCCCACACAACAGTGGTTTGCACCTTCTACTCCTATTCGGCATTCGGTCGGCACTTGTAACGTTACTTTTGTGGCACTATTGGCAACATGCCACGCATTCGCAGTTTATTACACGCGAGTATATAGATTCCTGGAAGTGTCGGTGCTAATTTGACGGCCTGTTAGTCAGCTGATATGAGTGCCAGTAATCGCTCACGCTAAGCACATATGCTGCCGCTGCTAATTGAACTCAATTAGCATCCATAATTCATTCTCAGCGTAGCTCAGAAAAACTTATAGTAATAACAACAACTGCTATGCATGATTTTGGGCGAGCGTTGGCACTGCTTAAGGATACTTTTAGCAGGAATTGCATACACGTGTCATAAAGCAAAATATGGAAGTGTATGTATTTGTATGTGTATGTATACGAGTGACATGAATCTTATATATAATAATGGATTACTCTGAAATATATTTCTAATACTACAGAAAAATATAAGAAAATCATTTTTGACATTTTTTTTTGGTTTTTTTTTAACAAAAATCTACTATTTGCTTAATTAGCTTTCATCTTTTAATATTTAAATTAATTTTGCGGTAACTCAGTTGAATAAGAGATTTTTTTTCAATAATTAAATACCGGGTGATCCAAGTAGAGGTACAGCTTGTGCTAGAAAAGCAGCCGCTCGACCTTCTCAAGTGATATCACTTCGCTCTATGGGCTCTTGAAAAGTTCCAAGTGGATCCAACGTTTTCGAGCAAAATTTTGTTCAGCGATGAGACCATTTCTGGCTCAATAGGTATGTAAACAAAGTAAAATTGTCGTATTGAGGCAAAGATCAAACCGAAGAGTTTCAAGAGCTGCCATTTCATCCAGAAAAAACAACGGTTTGATGTGGTTAGTGGGCAAGTCGAATCAACCGTCCATATTTCTTCAAAACAGATGCTAGAGGAGGCGTAACCATCAAATGGATCCTCGAGACAGATCACCCTTTAAAAATAGCGTACCTTTAACAAGCATTTCTTCGTTGAAAAAATTTGAATTCCATTGATCCTTTAGCAGATCTCCAGCAGGACTTCTGAATAGAGTTGTTTGACGTTAAAAAAGATTTTTCTGCTTATAATTACCTAAATAGGTTGCCATTTATATTTCGGGATTAGAGAAAGAAAACGTATTAACCATCACAAATCTCTCTATTGTTTTTCAAAATATTCTCCACAAAGGTCTATAAACTGTTGAATGCGTTTGAACCATTTGGGAAACACTTTTGTCACTCTAATAGACATATCTACAAAACATGACTTTTGAATGCTTGAAGAGACTTTTCTAGCTTCCAAGAACGTTGAATTCTTAGTCAAGTTTTTACGTACGGAAATAAAAAGAAGCCATTCGGTGTCAAGGCATTACTATACGGTGGATGACTCATCAAGTTCATGTTTTGAGCGCTCAAAAATGCAGTTGTTTCAGTCGATGTGTGAGAGCTCACATTGGCGTGGTAAAGAGTGATTCATGTGGGATACAACATGTAAATTTTTCTTCTACAATGAATGTTAATACAATATTCTATGTGTGCTGGTGCTGCTAATGCCTATAGTTGCCTCTACCTCACGATAGGTCAATTGATTATCTTACAATATTAGTTAGCGCACAGCACCAACATTTTCCGGCAAAACAACTGGTTATGAACGACCTTCACGAAATTCGTATTGGAATGATTCACGGTCTCGATTGGATTCACAATATCGTCGATAAACAATGGTCCTTGATTGAGCTTCATTGCCAAACACTGAATTAAGTTCTTCCATGCACTATTGCTGGCTTAATCCACGTCGAAAGTTCTAAAAAATTATCGCTCAGAAATGTTTGCGATTTAATGCCAACTTTTGGCGGAGATGAATATTTTAAATTACTGTAAACAACACAAATAGTGGTCGTATGTCAAAACGTTCTGAGTATGTACAATATCAAAAATGTGAAACTTTACGATAAAGCTAAGAGCTGCAAGATTGAAACATTCGAGTTGCCAAATACTGATATATAAAAGACAATCTACGTAACATGCGAAAATCAAGAAAAATTGTTGTTATTTTGTTTGATTTATTTTACGTAATGATCAAAGGAGTAGCCTAAGTTTTGATTTTTGATAAGGTGGCGGCTTCTAAAAAATTAAGTCGGTTTCTGTGAAAAATTTATTTTGCAGAGTGGTTCAAAAACCGAGATTAATGTTAAAAAATCTTACTCCTTCTATTATTAGCTGACTAATATATCATCAATTGTCGCGTTTCGAAGAAATTTTCCTCAACAACTCTGAAAACAACGCTTCGTTTTCGGCGACAATTAACTAGGCTCAAAAATTCGTACAAATACTCTCATATCTCCGAAAGTATTAGCGAATGAAATCCAAATTTTTGGAGACTTTTCTTAAATAAACGAATTTTGGAATTTTTCGCAAAACAAAAAATTAATTTTTTGAAATTCGTAAGTGAATGTAAACACTAAAATCCTTCTATCCCTCCACCTTGCCACTCCATATGAGGTCCTCTTTCAAAGTCGTCCCCACTACAGACACTGCTGTATATTCTACTTCCTCTTTTAAGTCTTTTATATCCTTCATTTGGCCATAAATTACTGCTAATACCAATAATTATTTATGGCTTATTAATTTTTATCACAACAAGACAGAACTTTAGTTGATAGCATTAATTTTTGTTTTCTTTTTTGTTTTGTTTGTATTTCTGTATAAATTGCTTGCTATTTTCATACTGAAAAAATTTCGGTAATCCATACTGACTTTTTGCAAAGCATTTTTGTCTCAGCATTACATGCAAACATATATGCATTCATACAGACATACACACATGCATAGATACATACATCCATATACAGTAGGCAATGGAAGCTTTTATTAGAAGAGCCTCACTCTTCTTCACTGCCCCTCCGCTTCAAGGGCAATTAATAAGCAGGCAATTAACAAATATTAAGCGCTTAAGTATCCCCCATTACTCGGCTTATTGAATACTGTTTTTGGCTTAAGCCACAACAACAAGAACAACAAAATATCAGTAATAAGCTTAAAGCCGCGCACTTCATTTCTTTAATTATAGTTTGTACCTAACATGTCTATGTATACGTATGTGCGTATATATGCCACTTTTATAGCAAATAAAAATCGATTGCTTATTTATTAAACAATTTCATTTCTTGCGCTTTCTTTGCAGCTTTGACGCGCGCGGCCGTCCACTGCATCAGGCCATACCCTGGGCGGACGAGAATGTCTTCAAGAACAAGGCGCACTTCTACTACGACACAAATCCGCCGGCGCTGCGCATTAAGAACATACAACTGAGCGATGCGGGCCTCTATAAGTGTCGCGTGGACTTTCATAAATCACCGACGCGCAATTGGCGCATTAATGTGACAGTCTTAGGTGAGTTACCACAGACAAAAACAAAATAGCAGTAATGCTGCTCAAGAGAGAAAAGTTGCAGAATGTTGTGTGCAGAATTTTGCCATTTCAAAAAAAAAAAATAAACAGGGATGTGAAAAAAACGAGTGTTGCTGGCGCTTAGCGTTGAAAATTGATTTCTATGAATTTCTACGAATTTAATCAGCTACACCCATTTACAGGCTATTCACATTTCATTGTGGCAACGAGTTACGTTTCGGCAATACAAAAGCAAGCGCTTAAATTGTGGAAGCCCTTTAAATTACAACATACTTCCCTACAAAATATTTGCCTTTCTTTTTGTCACCATTTTTCCACTCGCCGCACGCCTTTCCTTTAACTTTGCTGTCACCAAGCAACGCTGCGCTCCTTAACTTTGTTGTGCAAATCAAATGATTTCATATTTTTCATTTGGCATTAGCGTTACACACACACTGCGCTGGAGCAGCTACTCACTCTCCCACTCAGGCATGAGGGTGATCTGTGGCGTATACGCAACCGCCCGCATCTCATGCTATCCCCAGCCACTAAGCGCACTCGTGGCATTTCCGCTTCCGCAGCGCACATTTTTCATTTCCCTTCCAGCTTATTTGCCACACTCGCACAGCCAGTGTACGCTTGTGTATGTGTCTGTGAAAAACGCGTACATTCACACCTTCGTAAGAACGTCGTCGTGCAAGGTGTCACCAGTCAGCTTGCTGACATTTTCATAACATTTTTCACTGTAACCAGCAACTTTTTTTTCTCCATTTTTTCTGTGCTGAAATGCCAATACACTCGAACGCCAATTTTGCTGCCTTTGAATTGCGACTAGCATATAGTATTTGCCTTATTACATCCGTGCAACATTCTCATCCGGCACCCAAGGCAATATTTCTTTGCGTTTTTCTTTCACCTTTTTCGACACACATTCCGTGCAACATTCTCGCATACCTGAGATTCCTGCAGTTATACGTCCTCAAGCTCTGTGCTCATACTCTGCTTCATCCTCTTCTTCTTTATCGCCCGCAGTGCCGCCCACACGCTTAACAATACTGGATCACAATGGCGCTGAAATACGCGACCAATTGGCCGGTCCCTACTTGGAGGGCGACAGCGTTAATCTGACGTGCCTGTCCAGCGGTGGTGTGCCGCCGCCGCGCGTCTCCTGGTGGCGCGAACACGCGCTCGTCGACGACTCCTTCCATGTGCAGCCAGATGGCACCGTTCGCAATATACTACACTTGAAAAATATCGCACGGAAGGATTTACTAACGGTAAGTACCGCCATATACATTTATATTTGTGTAAGTGTGAGTGGGTTTGCTCTCTTCCACGTCTGTTGAGTTTGAGTTGTGCGTTGTGGTCTCGTTCCCTTGTGTGCTGACTGCCCTTAAGAATGACTGAGTGCTGTTAATAAAAGTTGTTGCTGTTGTTGTACACTTGTAAATGTATATAGTGTAAGTGCAATTTAGCATTTTCGGACACTTTTAAGTGAGTTTTGGCAGGTATATATGCGGTACAGGTGTTCTCGAAGCAAGTTTTTTGAGTTATTTTGGAGCCCAGAGGGGTCGAGCCATAAGTTAAAATGTGGAATAAATTATGAAAAATTGAGTTTAACTTAAGAGGAATACATTTCGTTCATTCTTATGTTTTCTATACATAATGTTCAAGTACCTATGAGCTGAAGAACCTCTCGAAGTAATGAAAATATTGCTACCGTTCAGACAAGTGTTGTTAAAGACCGCAGAGTTCGAAAATTGTCGATTCCAAGACGCTCTCAGGAATTGGCACTGTCTCAAATCACAACCTGATGGATTTAGGAAAAGATTTGGGTTTGCATCCATAGAGAATTGTTCTCACTCAATAACTTAAGCCATTGGACCTCCGTAAATGTCGTGAATTTGCGGGGATTACTTTGGACCAATTTGAAATCGACCACGATTTTTTTTAAGAAAATCATTTTCTCGCTCACTTTCAAGGGTGTGTTTCGGAAAATAAACAAACCTATCGGTTCTGGTGCAAAAAAAAAATCCACAAACTATCTTTGGTATATGAAGTTTTTGGTCTGGTGCAATCATCTATCCGTACTTCTTTCGAAATGTAGCTGGTAACACCGTTCCTTTTAATGGCAATGGATAGTTGCATAGATCGTTGATAACCAACAAAACTGGGCTGCGTGCCATACAGCTGGTGCAACAACCGAATTTTTTCGAGAAAAGTTTGGTGATACGATTATTTCAAGAAATTGTGATATTGAGTGGCCACCAAGAAGTTGTGATTTAACATCTTTAGACTGCTTCTTGTGGGCTTATTTGAAGTTATTAGACTTTAGCACTAACGCAGACTCTATTCAAGCTTTAGAAGTCAATACTAAACGTGCTGTTCATAACAACGACTTGATTTAGTGGAGAAAGTACTCGAAAATTTGGCTCCTCGAAATCGTTGCTGCAAAAGAAGTGGGCCATTTGAAGGATGTTATATTCAAAAGTTAATTTCGATTGTACTTCACAAAAACATTGGGGTTTCCTTAACAAAAAAACAAAACTTTATATTAACTTCAAAACAAAATAATTCAAAAATTTAGAAAAAGGAAGCGTATGACAATAGAGGAGTTATTCTCGTATAACGAAAAGCATAACCTTTGCAACATCTCTATGGAGACATAACGATTAAATAATATAAAAAAAATCATACTAGAAATGTTCAATGGCGCAGGGTACTACTTTAAAATATTCCAAACTTACAATTCGGCTTTTTAAGAAAATCCGGTCCGAGAAAAAAAAACTAAAAGTAAATATCCATATGATCAAATTTGAACCGGACTTAGAAAAAAACTAAAAGTTAATATCCATATGATCAAATTTGTTCCGGACTGAGAAAAAAAATCTAAAAGTATATATCCATATGATAAAATTTAAACCAGACTGCGAAAAAAATCTAAAATTATTATCTAAATGATCAAATTTGACCCGGACTGAGAAAAAACCAAAAGTAAATATCTGTATGATCAAATTTGACCCGGACTGAAAAAAAAAACAAACTAAACGTAAATATTCATATGATCAAATTTGACCCGAACTGAGAAAGAAGTTACTCAGAGACATGCATATATTTGCCTTTTACCCAGTTTTTCCACTGAGCCCACCCAATATAACGTATTCATATTCTAGGACGTAGATATACATATATTTCATTCACTTGTGTGTATTAAGTTCCATGCATTAATGTTTACCTAAGTAAATGATTAATTCTTTTGTTAGGCGTAAAAAGTTAATATACTTGACTACAGTGTATCAAAAAAATATATTTACAAATATTTTATAACAGAGGAAGCACACACCCTCTTCATTCCTTTTGGTAAATAATAAACTGCAGACAATATTTTAGGCCGCTTTGCTGATTAGGCATGAGCGCGTAACACATGCATTAATATTTCATTATACAAAAGCAAATAAATGTACAGTCTAATGGCGAAAAATTGGTAACACTAACATATAATATAGTGATTGTTGAAAATATTATAAAAACACATTTTTTATGTAGCTATTTGTAATAAAAACTAATTTTTCTGCAAGCCTCAATTAAATAAGATTATTAATGCCTAGACTTGCTTTGAGTTAAGCTATCAAATATACTCTAAAATATTTAATACCAATTTTTGAACTCTCTTTTCCACTCACAACCACAATACACAACAACCACAACTAATATTTTGTGTTCTCACAACGCCGTGCTTCCACTTAGTTGGCCAGCAACTGTAGTCAAATGTGTTGCGTTAACGTTTTTGGCGTGTTTCGCATGCAACCAATGATTATGACATAAAAAATGAATTAACATAAATTGCTTACGCCTTGACAAATGAAGTGGATTTGTCGCGTAGCACAACGCTTTCCACCTCCACGAAGCGTGTGCGTCTTCGCGAGGCTTCAAATTGCTTTTTGGGAGTTCACCTATAAAATTTGATATGCCGAAGCGAAATTGTCATGCCACATGCTGGTTTGCGGTGAAGCTTCTACGTGGCTAAGTCACCTTATACGTGTATGTATGTATGTCAGCTTTTTCAGCTTAGCAAGCTTTCGTATGACAGTGAAGAAAAGCACAAATTTTTCACCGTTGCTTAGATGTGACACACATATTGTTTTTGCTTTTCTTTTTTTTTTTTTTGGAACTGAAGTCGCTTTGTTTATGTAATTTTAATTCCTTATAATGCGCATAATTTTTCTTGATAAGCTTTTTAATTTCCCGCGAAGCTATGCAAAAAGGAAGCGGTGGGGTATTTATTATACAGAAATATTTATATCATAACCAGGGTATATTAAATAAGTAAAGATGTTTGTAACACCCGAAAAGAAACGTCAGCTATCTTATAAAGTATTTGTGTAAGTGATCAGAGGGTGATGAGCTACGTCGATTTAGCTATATCCGTTTGCATATCCCTCCTCTGTCCTTGACTCCGTACATATACAAACTAGTGCTTCAGTTTTTGAGATATCGATCTGAAATTTTGCGTCCATCTTTTTCTCGCCAAGAAGCCGCTCATTTGTTGGAATGGCTGATATCGGACTAATATAGCATATAGCTGCCATACAATCTGAACGATCGGAATAAAGTGCTTGTATGGAAAACTTTTTCATTTGACGAGATATCTTCATGAAATTTAGCGTGAATTATTATCTAAGGCAACACTGCAATCTGAGAAGAAATTATTGAGATCAGATAACTATAGCATGTAGCTGCCATATAAACTGAACGATTGTTGTCAAGTGCTTGTGTGGAAGGCTTTTTTAGTTTACGAGATATCTTCAAGAAAATTGGCATGAGTTATTATCTAAAGCAATTATGCAATATCCAAAAAAATTGTTCAGATCGGATAACTACAGCGTATAGCTGTCATATAAATTGAACGATCGGAATAAAGTGCTTGTATGGAAAGCTTTTTCAGTTTATAAGATATCTCCTCGAATTTTGCCATAGTTTATTGTCTAAAGCACCGGTGCAGTCTGACCAAAAATTATTCAGATTGAACAACTATAGCTTATAGCTGCAATATAAACTGATCGATCTCTTTTAAGGAACCTTTTGTATTTGTGAAGGAAAATAGAATTTTCCCTTAAATTTCGTACCAGGTGTGCACTTTAAACGCTTGCGAACACAATGTGTATACACAATATATGTACATACATATATATGTTTATATTAATTTTTTGACTATATTCAATCAGTATTCCACAAGTATCTCCGAATCTCTCCAAATGATCCAGCAGCTTAGAGCAAAATAAACAAACACAGTTATGCAGCATTGTTTACCTGCCCGATTGTCTGCCAACCTGTCTACTCACTCATATTTTTGGCAGATTGCTTGCCGCAGCAGCTTCTGTTATTGTTATTATTATTGTGATTGCGCTGAGCATTTATTATTTAAAGCGCAGCAACTATGAAGATGCTCAGAAAACAAACGCAACTGTCACATGGCTAACAAAAAGGCATTCTGCTGACTTGACTCACGCTCCAAGTGTGTGTTGATCTTTTTCTACGTGCATGTGTGTATTTTTTCATATGTGTATGTGAGTATGTGTTGGTACATATGTGCCATAATCTTAATCCAGTTGGATTATTCATTATGCTGTCTCGACTGTGTGGACCATGAATGGAATGTAAATAATAATTTAGGAGATTGCCTGTGCGGACTTGACAGCCAGCAACAACAGCAGCAACAAAAGATGACTTTAAGCAAATAACTACACACAACAACAACAATACACGTAATACAGAGAGGCAAATCAAGTGCACGTCCCCATATACAAATACGCTCCCTCACAGCCTGCCATAAGCTAGAGTGCACTCG
The DNA here is from genome assembly GCF_024586455.1 of Bactrocera neohumeralis. Taxonomy (NCBI): domain Eukaryota; kingdom Metazoa; phylum Arthropoda; class Insecta; order Diptera; family Tephritidae; genus Bactrocera; species Bactrocera neohumeralis. Next base: position 87,968,718 of record NC_065921.1, on the reverse strand, counting down.
CCTTTCTATGTGTGTGTGTGTGGGTGTTTGTTTTTCATTTGTTCAGCGTTGTGTTCTTTGCACGACGCCATTCGGGCCTCTCATGTGTTCGCCTTTACTCATTTCACTTCACTTCACTTGACTTCACTTATTTGGGGGCAAATTCTTTTCAATTTAACTAAAAGTGTTTATTTTGGTATCCTGCGCCACAACTAGCAAACACAGAATGCATAACAAAAACAACAATAAACGACAAGTCGCATATAGACGCCGAATTTACTGCTGTGACGGCTTGGTGCGCTTGAAATATGATTACGGGATTAGGTGTTGGAAAGTGACAGTTCCCACTGTGGTGACTTGTCAGTAGGCAAAGGTGCAAGTATGTCTGGAATGCGGTTTGATTACATGCATTCATAACTCTCGACATGATTGTAGCATTTCGTTGCATATTTTTGAATATTTGGCCTAAATCTCTTTTGAAGGAAGGTTACACTTAAATATAATTGCTTATGAACGTACGTAATTGAAGGTCCAAGCAAGCGCTAAGATGTAGGAAAAATTAATAATTTCTTCAAATTCAAATTCAATTTCAAAAGCATACATTTTGGCGAACCTTACGTAGTAGTTATTTCGTTGGCGCAGAAAGGTATGCTTCGTTTTTTTTCAAAAGCTCAAAATAGACAGAAGATTTGTTTAGATTTTTAGTCTAAAAGTATTTAATTATTATAAACTTTTCTTTAAATTCTTTATATCACAGCTTGTGAATAAACTTAAGGTAGTTTGCTCGATCGGTTTTTACTTCAAGGCAGATTATATTGTGAACTGAACTATTTATACTTTAGGCTTTTGTCGAGTTAATAAGATTTTATATTTCTTATGTGATACAAAGAAATAAGCGCTAATAACTGACCTAAAGCGTTTTCGGTGTATACATTCATGACCAAAACTGACCCGGACTAGTCCGTATAAACTGCATGCGTGAACCAAACCGACAAATATTTGTTTTTGATATAAATTGGTATGACTGTTTTTAATGTTCACGTGAAGTTTCATCTCCATAAGTCAATTAATGTATGTTTAGCAGCTTGTTATTCATGAAGCGAACAGCCTGTGGGACGATTTTTCCTTTGAAACTTCGAGAATTTAAAAAAACGATATTAATTCACTGGAGCCAGAAAAAAACTGTGAATAATAAGAAAACGCGTTAACTTTGGTTGCACTGAAGTTATGATACTCTTCACATTACCAAAAATTAATTTCAAGAATTTTATTCTCATCGTTCAGTTTGCACGACAACGACGTACTATAGTGTTCCCATTTGAACAATTTTTTTCTCAGATTGCACTATTGCTCCAAACTATTATGCATGCCAAATTTCTTGAAGATATCTCATTAAATGAAAAAGTTTTTCATACAAGGACTTGATTTTGGTCGTTACCTTCATATGACACATATATGCTATAGTTATCTAATCTTAACAATTTCTTCACAGATTGCATAGCAAGCTTAGATAATTACCCAGGCCAAATTTCGAGAGATATCTCCGCAAATTAAAGAGTTTCCCACACAAGCAGTTGAATCCGATCGTTCAGTTTGTATGACAGCCATGCGCTATAGTCTTCTGATATCGGCGATTTCGACAAATGAGCAGCGACTTGAGGAAAAATATACGTGTGAACATTTGCAGATCGATATCATAGAAACTAAGGCACTAGTTCAAGTGCTAAGAAACTCGAAAATATCTAACCTTAAGATCGGTTACCTTAACTTTTATTTATGTGCAGTTAAGCCGACTAAAGTACTGGCGATAAGCTTCTGTAAATATGAGCATCTAACAGCTAAAATATTTCATTCATAGTTTCAACTTTTTTTACATATATTCTACATTCTCTACTGGCTATATTTCTGTACTCCAAGCCGTTGCTACTTAGCACACAACGTGTGTGGCATGCCTCATTTTCATTTCATTACCATTTACATAATTCAACTGCCACCGCAACAATACACGCACACACACACACACATACACTCAGCCATAAGTATTTAGGTGTAAAGACCACTCACGCGCGCTTATTGTTCGCGCTCCTCTAAGCCGTTCTTAACGCCCACCCGGAAATGATGAATCTCTCTTTGTGGGACAATTTTGGTGCGACTCGCCGCGTTCACACATTGTTCGCGCCAACGTGTGGCACTCGAGAACATTGTAAATCGTGGTTACAGCGCTACAATTTATTTTCACTTCTTTGCCATTGTTACAAGTTAATCTCGTGCAACGCGCCGCAGCAACGTCGCGCCGACAAAAGTGGACACAAATGTCACACACACATGCATACTTATTTATCTCGGCGCTCAGACGCCACACACGCACATTCATACATTCACACATACATATATTAATGGTAGATGAGCGTGTGTTGTGTCAGCGCTGGACTGTGTGTGTTGTCATCAATGCTGCGCGGCTTAAATAATGCTTGCGTCGTGTCCATTGCTTAGCTTATTTGCTTTGCTTCGTTCTATTTGCTGTGTATTTGCAACTTTTTGCGTACAACTACGGCACTTCCTCTGCTTGCTGCGCGGCCTTCGTGTGTTGCAAGTTGTCCTGCTGCTCGAATTTGCGGCAAGCTACAGTTGCTTTGTACAGTAAACTAATTTCTACACCTGACTTGCATTTCTCCGTTTTTTGTTTGCGTGTGTGTGTAGTAGTTTTCTTCCAGCAATTTAGTCACTAAATGCTCGAAGGCTGCTCTTGTCTTGCCGGCTTAGCTTTTTTGTTTGTTCTTCTTTCGAAACTAATTTCAAAACACATTTCTCTGCTCTCCTTTTTGCCGCTCTTTACTACGCTTTGCTGCCCGCTGCCCACATGCTTTGGACTAAGACCGCACTGAGTTGGCTTTGGTTAGCTTTGTGGCTCATATGCTATGTGTCTGTGTATATGCCGGGGCATCTGTTGTATGGTGAATGTCTGAAACGGTCTTAATCGGCTTTACTACTCAGGTTTTATACTTGAAATTTTCAATTACAGTTATAGTTTTCTCTCTGTTACAGAATTCATTTGTTCGTTACAACAATTTTTGTTTGTTTGTTTTTTTTTCTTGCTTTGTTTGATTTGTCTATTGTACTCTGGATTTTATGACAATTCCAGCAAAAATTTGTTTGACTGGTGGTTTGAGAATTCTTCCAATGACTTTTAAATTGGTGGTAGTCGAAGCTGTATGCTTCCTACAGCGTCTTGGTAGGGATAACGTGTTTTAACAGCTCGTAGCGACCATGTTTGTTTATGGTTTTGTGTAAAATTTTGTCAGTGCTTTCAGTAAAATTTGCCATTTTAGCATGTCATGTTTCACTTTGGTGCATATTTTGAAAATTTCCAAGGCTACTACCCAAATTCACGTTCTCCGAAAAATTCACAAGTTCACGTTCATCGAAAAATCTTCTCATCTCAGATGAGGCCCACATCTGATTTAATGGCTTCGTCAGCAAAAAATATTGTCACTATTGTGGCCCCATGTGGCTTAGGATATGCTGTTGCATCTCCAAGAATTTACCTTTTTGTGCTGATTGCGATATTACGGCATCTATTTCCTTAATTACAATATATCATTTGCGTGCGTTATAACACTATGTCGATCGATTTTTTTGTTTTTTCTTTTGCCGGAATTTGATGAAATCCAAGCGTGCAATCTTTATTTCGAAAAATACGATGTCCTGCCTCATGCTTCACGTCTAAAAATGGACACTTTACCTACAAAGTTTGGCGACTCGTTAATTTCGATAAATGTCCCAGTCAAATACTCGTCCAGATCATGCAATTTAACCTATAGCCACTAGATTATTGTCTATGGGGGTATGTTAAATCAATCGTTTGCGCCAAGCAACCGAAGTTGATCAGGACCGAGGAGTTCAAAGAATTCGCAGACAACATTCAACGCATTATAACCGAAGTTAAGTCGAAATGCAGCTCTGGGTCATTCAAAATTGATGTAGACGGCACATAAAGCCGTGGTGACCATTTCGACGATATTTTGTTCAAGTCATAAACAGTATAAAATTATCCACATAACAAAAAACCAGAACCCATTTTGATAAAAATCCATTGGATCATTTCATTTTTACATCACAATGTTCTTTTTTTACCATTTATATTAACAGTATCCTTCTTTTTTGAAGGGTTATATTATCAGAGTAGTTCAAAAGTAGTTCAAAGTTATGTTATACAGATTAGCAGGTTAATCAGAACCATATTCTATTATGACTCTGGCCGCTCTACACTTGGTCGTTTCAATGGATACGTGGCCGTCCTTACTTCCATTGTCCACCCATCGGTTTCGTGTTGAAGGAACTTTACTCTGTAGCATCATCTTTCATCCAAACGACATGTCCTGACCAGCGAATTCGTTGAATTTTTATGCGCCTAACTACCTATATCTATGTCTTCATATAGTTCATACAGTTCGTGGTTCTATCTCCTGCGAATTGCACTATTTTCCAAAATGAATGCGCTCCCCATTAGTTGAACAACTTTTCAATATTTCTTTGCCTCAGCTCGAATTGCATTTAAAGGCACTTAGCAAAATCATTTCTAATAAATCTCGGCGTTTTCGGCAACACAAACAGATTTTGCCATGTGCTGAGAATCGGCAAAGTGTTTACCTCTGTCAAAAACTTTACGCCGCCAAGTTGCAGGTGAAACTATTTGTGCGCTTACGAACGTGCAACAAACATAATTCGGTGAAGAAAACAGCTATTTATACAAGGCTGGCAAAGCTTTTAAGATTCTACCGCTGCTGCTGTAAGTTTCATATAAGTTTGCGCAAATTTTGGCTCGCAGTTGCGTCGCAGCCATGGAAAAGTTTCTGCCGGATTATCGTATTATGTCAGGAATAGTTGCGTACAATAACTGTGCCGCATTCTAACGGGATGTGGCATTTAAATGAGCTTGCGGCAAAATGCTTAATAGCAAATTTTGCTGTTTTATAAAGACAAGTTGGTTCACTTAATTTTAAGTTTTCAGGCAACTTGGGGGGAGATTATTAGAAATGAAAACATGCTTTTAAGTTTTTTGACATTGAAGTTGAGTTGTATAAAGGAAGATTTGCAAAATTCACAGGATTGCACGTTTTCAGATATTATTCAGCTTAAGAGAAATGTTGCTGAATAAAGAGCAATGTAGCTGAATAAGGCGCTGAATGCCATAGCGCCTGGCAATCTTGCTATGAAGTTATTCAGCGCACAACAGATCTCGTTAATTCTGCTCCAAAGCTTACAAATATCAAAAAAATTTTGTTTTATAACAAATTTTTCCACTGCGTGAGCTACTCTCCTCACCCGCTCTCACTCAATGTAGGCAGTATTTACACTCCATTCTTCATGCTCAGTTATATAATACCAAATCAGCGCTGCAGCGCCGGCTAATCAATGCTCACCCTTTCGCTGTCAGTCCAGCAGCGCACCCCTGCTGTGACGCGCTTTATCGGCCGATCTCTTTTGTTGCCGCATTGAAATTACCATAATATATTAAGCAATTTGATTCAATAGTAATTTCTCATTTACTTTCGTCTCTTAATATACTTAATTAAAACATTTGGTTGTGTACGCTTTTTCCACGCTTGTGTGCGTGCACATATTTGTGTGTGTGTGTTTGGTTGTGGTTAACTAATTACCTGCGATATGTTGACGATATGGCGCCAACATACCGATTAATAAGCATTAACTAATAATTCGAAAATGCAACCAAGTCATGTGATTGAGTGTCGTCAACATACACACATACATACATACACATATGCATTGGCATGCTCACTGCGTGGGAACATTCAATCGTTTGCGTGTTCGCTTCGACCATCATATAATTACCACAAATAATGACTTTGGGCGAGGTGGCAACGCGTTTCGTTTGCTTTTCTAGGCCGCTCGTGCTTTATTACCGTTATTAATATCTAGCCGGGTTCGTTTGTACTCGTATGTGTGTATGACGCTGCTCTTCATTTCCTGCTGTTCTGCTCTAAATTGAACTCTCTGCTTCTTTCCACAGGTTTACACGTGCCAAGCGAGTAACGGACATGTTGTGGCGGCTCTGACGAGGAAAGTTGTGCTGGACATGAACTGTGAGTAGCAAAAATATAATTTTCATTTCTTTAAATTATTCATACTTACTGTGAAGAATTGAACAAAATGTTTTTTAATTTTTTTTATATATATTTTGTTACCTGGAAGAACCAAAACCCCAACGAAAATATTGAGAAATATTTTTTCTTGGAACTATCACCACATGTACTTATTCCCAACACTTACTGGCAACAGATTTGTTTTGTGAGCAACTGGCAGTGAAGTGAGCTCGTAGATTGAGGGAATCCTCCCATTAGGTGCCGCTAACAAGCGGCTTTCTAATATAGTTCATAAGTTCCCGTTTCCCGATTTTCGAAATCCTATAAAATTGAATTAAAATTTGTTAACCAATGTTACATTATCTACCAGAGCAGGATGGAAAAGGGTTGAGTAGGACACGACATTAGAGATGAGCATCTATATGGATGGATTCAAACTAGATAATCTCTTCAGCAAAACTAGATACCAAAATCCTCCATCTACTATTTTCAAAATCCTGCAGAGTTGAATCTAAATTTGGTCTTTAATATCGCCTTACCTTTCAGAGATGACTGATAAAGGGTTAGGTAGGCAAGGGCGCAGGAATAAGTATCTAAATGGATGGTTCCAAACCTATTGGGAGGTGGTGTCCTCTCTGCCTTGATCTCTTAGTAAATCTAACGCTTTATCTCACGATAAACCTGCATAGGTTCCAAGACATAGTGATATCCCTGATATCTGTGAAGTAGATGAATGAGCCAGAAAAGGCACTAACCTACAATTAGACTCCGACAAAGAAGGAATTTAATGGCGCTGGTTACTTGAAGATATTTAATTGATAAACATGTTTTAAATATGGCTGAGTCTCGGTAGAGTCAATCCCTGACTTGCCCAATAAGCAGGAAAACGTGGCATGAATGGAATATGGGCCACACTTGGCGGCTTTTAAAATTTAGAAGTTCTGATTTTGGAACTCTAGTAGGAGTGCTAGTAGGCAACTGTCTAATTGACAGACAGGCCAACAGACAGGCCAGCAGACTGGGAACACCGTATATTGACGATTGTAGAAGCTGTTAAGATGCAGACGGTTAAAGCTGTTCATACTAATGAAATTCCTCACAATCACAGGGTGGTTCACAAAGAATACAATTGAGTGAGGGGATTTTAGTCCTCGGCAGTATCACAATGGGATCTCTAAAGGGCTTTGTGCGTCCTTAGACAGCCACTCTACATACCTTTCAACCTTTTCAAAAGTGCATAAAATTTGTTTACTTCGGCTGTATGGTTATAACCGGGTATAACACTTTACAAAGTTCCACTGCTTGTAGCATTAAAAGGTATAAATATATCTTTATTTGGATTTTGATCGATCAGTTTGTATCAATAGCTCAAAAATCGAACTCATATATTTCTTAATTTGTAGATAATTTTCAATATAACTCTAAATAAGCAGTTGACAAGAGACTGAAGGGTTTACATATCGACCGAGGAAAAATTTTAAATAAAGTCAAAGAAAATAACTAAGGGTGGAGCTTGCCTGTCAAAATCAAACTTATATCTTTATTACTGATAAAAAGCAAATTTTAAATCTAACTGTACTTCAGAACCGTCTAAAGTATTGTGTGAACTTTTTAAAGCTAAGACACGAACCGAAAGAGACAGGAACTGCATCTGCTGGTTTCTTCTTTTTCGGTTCGTGTCTTCGCTTTGAAAAGATGTATGATTAGTGTAGTGATAGTTCACAACTCAGCGTGAATTCTTGAACTGAATGAAGTATTCGTATTTTATTTTTGAAGTATTTTTATTAAACGCTTTCCGCGAACTGTTCACGAACTGATATTGACAAAACCACAAATGCAACATTTTGTCGCCATTAGCTGTTCGCTTGAGCAAATATCTCTTTAATAACATATATATAATATGAGACCGGATTCCACATAAACATATACTTAGCTACTTCCATGACGAATTCGCATTGACGTAAGGATATTTTTAATAGCATTCGCTAAAGCTCATTTTCTTCTGCATTTTCCAGCTGAACAAGCATGCATACTTACTCAAACTCTAACACATATACGATTATATATATGAATTACATATGATCATGTATGTATGTACGTATATGCTCTGCATAATCTCCCCTTGCGTTTGCTTTGAGCGAATGTGCGTTGACTTGGTTTATGATGCCGGAAAATCCCTTTGAAATTGCGTTCATTGCTAATTACCCCGCACATATTAAAGTACAGGTGGCCTTTTTGCAGATTTGCGCTACCCCTGCAACCACAAGTACACATACACACACACACACACAAATGCGCTGCGAATGCTAATAAGTTTGCAAGTGTGTGTCTGTGTGTGGTCGTGTGTTTGCCAGTGCCAAGTGTACATTTGCTTTCATATGGACTAAACATGCAATTGTATGCTAAGTAGTGGCACATAAATGTCAACTACAGAATTGGTAATAACATAAAATAGCCGGTCAACAAACGTACAAATAAAAGTTTGGGTATGTGTGTGTGTGTGTGTGGTGAAGTGGTACAGTTGAGTGGAAGAACATGTCGGACAAGGCCAGTGCCCAGTTTGGTCACAGGAACACGCCGAGGAAGTGGAAATGTAGGCAAAGTTAATTATTTGCCATGTCGCTGAGGGATACTGGGCAGAGAGTCGTAAAAAAATGAAAGTAAGAAACTGTGGAAAAAGTGAGCAGCGAGCAGTAAACCGTTGTACTTATGTAGGCTTGCGAGATTTATGTCGAAACATAAAAAATATGCTCACGAAGAGCTGTTTGTTGACTTATGGCCATCTACGGCATACAACTGCCTTATTGATTTAAGTATGCACGTGTGTGTGTGATCTCATTTCCATACATACGAGTCGCATAAAACATATGTGTCAATGTAGCGTGCGCCCAATTTTTCGGGTTGCAGCGTAATTAAGTTGTACTACAAAAACAAGCGGTTACTTTTTGGGTTAAGTGGCAATTCTAGAAGTTACATGAGTATACATACATATAAATATATGCATTAACTTAGTGGCAAAATGACTTTTGCTGTAACAAAATTATATATTTTAAAGCGAAACTATTTAAGTTGGCAGAAAGAGTTGAAAAAATGCGGAAAATTGAGTAATGCAAAATACATTATAAACTTGGATGTAAAAAGTGTTGAATTTTCTAGAATTTTTGCTAACGATTTTTCTATGTCAAACAGCTGGTTGCGGCTTAAGTCCTTGGTATCCAAAGTATATACTAGTTATTGCACATATTTGCTTAAGTAACAAGCTATCAGTGTTAAATTTCGATTTACGAATTTCGCTTTACAGATTAACACTAAATTCTTGTTGCGCCTAAAAGCAACTATATTAATTGCAAGTTGCACGTGTATATCGTCACCTGAAATGCAAAGCAACGTATCATCAAAAAAAACGAAATTGAGTTTTTTATTGCATAGGATTCAGTAGATCATATTACATATAATAGCAAAAAATTTCCTGCTTCCTCTGTGAAATATAACCAATATGTAACCAATATATAACCAATATATAAGTAATATATAACCATTTCATAACCAATACTAATTTTTTTTTTCAATATTAATGTTTTTTGTTATATCGTTTTTCCTTCGCCTGTAAGCTTTTGAAGAGTGATGTTTCGTTATTTTGCATTCTAGATGACGATATATATGTACATGCAGTGAGCTATCGAGTAAATAGTTGCTTACTTTTCAGCTTGTTATAAAAACAAGAAAAAAGGCTAACTTCGGCTGCACCGAAGCTATAATACTCTTCACAAGTGCACTATTTATATCATAAAAAAGTATAAAAAGATATTTATCTTGATTCGGTAAATTTATATGAAAGCTATATGTTATAGTTGTCCTATTCTAATAATTTCTTCGGAGATTGCATTATTGCCTAAGAAAATAAACCAAGCCGATTTTCTTGAAGATATTTTTACAAATGAAAAAGTTTTCCATATAAGCGCTTGAGTCCGATCGCTCAGTTTGTATGACAGCTATCTGTTACAGTGGTCCAATCCTAACAATTTCTTCGTATATTATACCGAAGCCTTAGGTAATATTCCATGCCAAATTTCTTGTAGATATCTCATCAAATGACAAAGCTTTCTATGTAAGCGCTTGATTCCGATTATTCAGTTAATATATCAGTTATATGCTATAGAGATTCCATATAGGCGGTGCTCACACATAAGCCGCGTCTTAGTAAGAATAGGGCGTGTACAAAATCTCTGGTCGATTTCTCAAAAACTGAGGTTCGATTCAGCTTCTCATATTAATCAATTATATATATGTATATTTATGTATGTATATATGGTATATACTTTCTAGGCTCTCTGACGTTTATTTTTGGGTGTTACATACTTCGTGTCATACTTAATATATCCTGTTCAGGATATACAATTGAAGTTTATACGACTAATTCACTCCTATCGAATTGCTAAAGGTATTAAGTGAGTCTCAAACAAACTGAAGTATCCTAAGCTGGAGTTCTAATGTTTTATACCTTTTTAAAAATTCAAGGAAATATTTATATAATTTCTGGTTATAACAATTTTCAAAATATGATCGTATGCTGGCATACGTCTTAGGCGGTCATGCCTAAATATTCATTCAACACACTATATGGCATATTATGTATAAGCACACGATTCTTCAGTTTTTAACAATCTTTGTCTCTTCAAAACCCCAATTTTTGTACTTAACTTCGGCTTTATTTCCGAAGTGCTTTTGTCTGCCACACAGACTAGTTAGAGCACCCAAAAGTATGCTTCAGCTTATTTGCTTGCTATTTAGCGAGTTTTTCAAAAATATTACTCTGCAGATGCTCGACTTTATTTGCGCATACTTTCAGGCGGCTTTTGTACGAATTATGGGCCTAACAATTAAGCTTTAGACAAAAAGTCAATCTAGCATATTATCTCAATTCAAAATACTTGTGTTGAGTGCTATTTAAGGCAGGCCAGATATGTCGCGTTGCTTCTTTCCTACCACTTCTTGCTTTCAAATTACAAAAGCTGCTTTATTTGAAAAACTCCTTCCTAGCCGTTGATTGACATGAGTGAGCTGTGCTGTGCGCAAAAATCTTGACAGAAGTCAAGTTGAGAGATTAAATAGGAAAATTGTAGACATTAAAGCGCGATTTGACAAACATTTAACTTTTGACAACAACAAGACAAAAGCACCAAGCGGAAGCACAAATAAGAAAAGCTACGAAATAAACAAAAGACCAAATTGGAAAGCGCAAAACAAAGGCAAATAAGCAAGTGCGCGCTTGCTGACTTTATCAGGCTTTATTTATCTCTGTGTGTGTGTATGTGGGTGCATGATTTGTAAGCAGCAAATAAAGCGCGGTGAAGTAGTGGGTCGCGACGGCAAGCGGAAGCAGCGGGGCGGCGGAAGTGTGGCACTAATTTGTGCGTGTTGTTGGTGGCGTGCCAAAATCCTTTGTAAATTGACAAAATGCAGCGCCAAGAAACACAAAGTCAGCGTGTGATTGGCAGCAAATGAGGGTGGCGACCAACAATAGTGATTAAGAAGTTAGAATTGAAAGCAGCGCCAGCACTCCAAAATGGTGTTTACGTAACGCGAATGACGCAACAATGACTGAACGTGCGCGCACTCGTGCTGTCCGCTGCCTTTCGCATATCACACGCTGCTCAACTCACACCTGTCACTTATCGTAGCGCGGCCTTTTGTTTTCATGCCACAAACGCGGCAGCGCCACACAAATACACAGCGCACAAGCAGACTGCCTTACAATTGGCAAATCAAACGGAGAAGAAAGTGCAGTACATGTATAATAATAACAACGGCAACAGCACACTTTTCAATTACCGACATGAAAACAGCGCACAAGGGGTGCGCACCCCTGCAAGTAGGCAACGAACAAAGCACATCAATGATAAGTAACAAGCAATAAGCAGGCAAGACGCGATGAATGCCTGCATAATTTCTAGCGCGTGACTGTAATTAAAAGTCGTACAAAAGGGACGGTAGCGCGCCGCACACACACACACACACATACATACAAGCGCGCACGCTTACACATGCCGCAGTGTTGCTGGTGGTGGCACTGATGGTGGCAATGTGGACCTTATCGGCTCGCTAATGCGAAAATATGCACAAATTGCACGCTTTTGTTGTTAGCGCACAACAGCAACAGCGCTGAAATCTGCTTTGTATTGCTTTGTGCCAATGCAATTCCTATTTTCTTCAACACAAGCAATATTTCTGAGTGCCACGTCACCCTGATTGTGATTGCGCTGATTTATGCGCCCTTTTTGTGGCACATGCCGCGCACGCCGTCACATACGTGACATCGCTGCAACACGTTAACGACAGTGGAGTGCGCGAAAACGCAGCAGTCATCAGCCTCAGCGGCCGGCAGCGCGCCACAGTGCTAATTGCACGTTCCAACTGCCGCTTTGGCGCCTGAAGTGCATCTTTGCGCTCAAAAACTGATTGTGATTGGATGTCACTCGCATGCGGCACGCGTGATTACCAATAATTAGTGCGCATTGGTGGCCCCAAGCCAATTTGCGCTCGTTAGTTTGCTTATTTCTCTATTATCTGATTTTGTACTGCATTGTTTTCACTTCCGTTTCCGCTTTGCCTGTCAATAAGCCGTATAAGTTACTCAAAGAGTTTTCGTGGAAGGTAGCACAATTTTATTTATTTTGGGTAGTCGAAAAAATCTTTTCGTATTTCTAATCAAATTACTTTTTGCCATTTTTCCTATCTTTTTCTACTAACAAAACACGAAAAGACTTTTTAGACTACCCAGCAGCCACCAAAACCCCACATTTTACTCCCAATTTTCCTCCAATCCAAGCTAAAACAAAAATTCCTGCACTCACCGCCCTCTATTTGTAGGCAAGCGGCGCTCTTGTCTGCCTCTCACTATCTGCCGCCCCTTTACTGCCAACTCGTAAATAATTCCCCACAAATAGTGCAATAAATTTGTGCCATTTCATTACAACTTTTCGAGGATTTGCTAAAGTAAACAAGCAAAATTATATCACAACAGCAGGCCTAGAAGTATGCTATAAAGCTGAAATGAACTAAGCGCACTCATATCGCTACAGCATGCTTCAAAGCAAATCATATTAAGCGCCAGCCAGTTGTTAAACAATCAAAGCTTTGTATTTGTCATATAAACAAGGAAATATATTTGCACGCATACAGAGAAAAAAGAAATACTAGGCAAAGCCAAGCTAACGTAAGTTGTCTATTCATATCAAGACTGGCGTATTTGCTTGAATTTCTCTCACAAATGCAGCGAATAAGTCAGCAAATAACATAAGCAGCTATAGCATGTATGTATATATGAAGAAATGCGTGATGGACAGCTTATATATATTTTTCTGTAAAAGTAGGGCACAGCGCCTAGATTTATGCAATGTGTGGCATTAGTATGCTTACTACAGCCAACCAAGTTGATGCAGACACAGAGAAAAGGTTGTGTTACACTTTAGCAAACTTTTGCGTAAATATTTATTTCCAGTTCCTGCCACAGTATATGAAATTTCCGTTATAACTGCACTTTTATATTTTTATAATCTTATTTATGCATGAAAAATATGTATTTAAATTCATTTTTATTTTAAATTTTTTTCACTAAACAAATTTTGTGTACACAAACCTCTTGTATCACCCTATATTTCTCGTTTGCAAACAGCAACGCCCAGCTGTCGACTTTAAAAATATGTTGCATACATTCGTGCGCGCATATAGTTGGAATAGTTCAGTACGCCCCAGTGCAAATTTAATATTTTAGTAGTTCAATATATTTGCTCTAGTGAATAGCGTAGTTTATGAGCCAAACACATAAATAAAGTGCCTGCACATTTCTGAAAATAAGCTTATATGCTTACGTAAGCAATGCATTGGCAGGTAGCTAAGTAAATGGTAAATACTATTCGTAAGTCTAGGCTATGTAGATTAGTTTGTTAAATAATACCCCGGATTTATGGCCAGTGCTCAGCTGTTCAGTGTTTGCAGCTGTGGCCGAATGCTGGAATTTTTTATGCGCTGCTGAGGCTCAGCGCTTTCACCTGCTTTTCTGATTCTTTTCTACTTTGGCTGTTATACGAACGTTTGCATATAAAGATATACGCTTCATGACAGAAGATGTGCATAAGAAATTAGGATATTTCAGGTGAGACCAGAAATTGATAGTAACAAGCTGTTAGTACAAGCTGAACAAGCAGCGAATATTTGAAGTCGAGAGTCTTAAGTAAATACCATACGTAGTGAATATACAAAAATTCAGAGGAAGGAAGGAACACATGCAGGAAGACTTTGTTGATCTCTTTGCCCAAATCTAGCGTTCTTTTTCAAAGTACTAAGCTCACATATATGCGGTCAATGAAAAAGCGCCTTGATGTATGCTATATTTTTTCCTTTATTTGTACAAAATTTGTTTTTGAACAATATAATTATGTTTGTAAGTTCAACTCGGTATAAAGCTTACATAATTATGAAATAAAAATTAATTCTGATGCTTAGAAATTTGTCTATTTTTATTATCGTATGCAAATTTCATACGTCTAAACATATTTATTCCTTTAATTTGCTTTTCGTCAACTAAAATTGGTTAGAAAGAATTTTGCGAATTATGCCGTAGAAAAGTTAGACGCCTTGAAGTAGGCTATATTTTTATCATGCTTTTGAAATTAACTTTGGTTATGAGATGTGGGCTCACAGTCTGTTTGCGTATCTATGGATTAGCAGGAACTCTATAAAGCAACCCAACAAAAAATACTAAAAATTATTTTTTATTTTATTTTATTTTGCGTTTTATTCTCTAAAATTACTTAACGCACATTATTTTTTGAACGTTATTGATAGATAGTAAATTTAAAATTACATTACACATATATTAAATTACCACACATAAGCTGCAGATGAGCATAGGGCCTTGATGTATACTATATTTTTTTGTTGTATAGACGTTAGACGCCTCGAGGTATGCTACATTGTTATCATACATATAAAAAGATCATTATTTTAAGAAATGTGGACTGAACGTATGTTTGCGAAGTCACAGATTAGCAGCGCAGTTATAAAGAATAATAACTTAAAAATAATTTAATTTAAATTAAAAAAAAATAATCAATAATTTTAATTAAAAATTTTCTTTGAAATTTGATTGAAAGAAAAAATAATTTAATTAAAAAATGTTAATAAAGAAAAAACTTCAGTTAAGCAAAAAAAAATACATAAATAAAATAAAATAAAATAAATTAAGAAAAACATTAAATAAAAATTACTAATTTATAAAAGTCTTTAAATAAGTAAAAAAATTTATATGTTTGTATGAATACAAAAATATAATAAGTAAATATAAATTAAAATAAAGAAATTTAATTAGTAAAAAACGTTATTTAAATAAAAAAATTAAAAACATAATACATTAAACAATATGAAAAAACAGTAAATAAAAATTATTATAAAGCTTTTATAAAAATTTTTATGTAAGCAAAAAAATATATATAATCAAAAAAATATAAAACTAAAATAAAAAATATTTTTTTAAAAAAACCTTCTTTTAAAAAAAAATTAAAATACACAAATATAAAACAAAAAAAAATTTAATAAAAAATATTTAATTGTTATATCAAAAAAAATATTGTTTTATTTATTTAAATGAAAGTTTGGTAAAATATTTTTTTTTATATATAAAAGAAAAAATTAAAATAAAAAATATTAATTTAAAACGAACTTTATATAAGTAAAAATAAAAAAAAAAAAATATACATAAATCTTAAAAATATAAAATTAAATAAAAAATATTTAATTATTAGATTAAAAAAATTATTGTTTTATTTATTTACAAGAAATTTTTGTAAAATAATTTTTTTTATGTTATATTTTATTTATATATTTTATTTATTATTATTATTTTTTTTTGATTTTATATTATTTATTTTCGCTATTTAATAAAAAAAAATATATTTCTTTCAAATTTCTTTTCTAATTTTTGATAATTCCTTAAATTTTATTTTAAGCCACGTTGAGCACATTCATAAAATATCTTTCTTTTTTATCTAAATTTCAGTACCGCCACTAAGTTTGCTGCTGCAAGGTCTAAATCACGCGCTCATCGCTGGCACGCGCACACATGTGACCTGCACCGCAGTGGGCGCACGACCAGCGCCACAAATTGTGTGGAAAAAATCGGGGCAGGTGCTCAAGGGAGCAACACAGTCGGTAAGTTTGTGATATTTGGAATGACATTATTGAAATTTTTCTTAAAAGTAAAGTGAAAATAAAGTATAGAAACCACCTTGGAACGTTGTCTTAATAAAATTACAACTGCGCAGCGATAATATTCCCCACCTTGGATCACACACAATTCGCTAAACAACTCATTCATATATATTTGCTGTTAACACATAGTCTCATAGACATAGCATATGCACATACACGATCTAAAGCTCGTTTGCGAACATCTTTAATCCTTCAACTTCAATATTTTATCTTTGCAGACTTCCAGTGATGGCAACACCACCGTCTCCGAGCTGATGCTTATACCGGTGCCCGAGGACAACGAGCGTCAAGTAGTCTGCTCCATTTCATTAAATCCATCTATAACGTCGCAGCAGCTGCACGAGGGCGATACGACCGTGTTGACGGCTCAGAGCAATGGCAATATGGGATTGTATTTGAAGGATTCGCGCGTGCTGAATGTGACACGTAAGTCAATTGTCGACTCGGCGACTGTTAAGGCGAGCTTATGCTTGGCTTTGCATGCAAACACAGCCGCACACGTGTATGCTGTGTGCTTGTATAGCACATATATCAATGTATGGGTGCCTCTGTATATTAATGTATGTGTGTGTGGAGGTTTATGTGTATGTGTGTGTGCATTTGCTTAACTAGTTTTGCGCTCGAGTTGGTTACATTCAAGTGCGAGTACTCGCTTGCACTTCACATTAACTGAGCACTTCATAAGTACAGTTAGTTTCACATGCATACCTGCGTATATATGCGTGCGTATGTGTGTGCCTGTACTTTCTTACTTAGTCGCGTATTCTATAACTTGCTTCATATGCATTCAGCTAAGTGTTTAAGCATTTATGCCCTCGCACTTATGCGAATGTAAGTTAACTATGTAATAATAAACACTTACTCGAGCTTTATTCGCAGTCGGTTTTACGCCGACATAAGCAGCTTTCGCTGCACTAATTAAGTTTTTAATTGATTTGAGTAAATTTTAATTGGATTCCGAGCTGGAAGCTGCACGTTGTTAGAAATCAATTTCGTTGCTGAATTGAAGTGTACTCTTGTTTTAAATTAGCTAATGCATAATAAGTGTTGCCACTAAATGTTGCATGTGCGAAACATAGCTCTTGCGCCTATGAGAAAGCTGCCATGTATGTAATTCTTAAAAGAAAACTTACAACTTAACTTAGATGAATATAAATACAAACAATGCAAGCTGAATAACCTTTCCATGACTTTGATCGGCCAGTTTGTATGGCAGCTATAAGCTATAGTGATCCGATCTGAACGATTTGTTCGCAGATAATACAGCTACTTTGGACAATAATTTAAGCCAAATTTCGTTATGATATCTTGTCAAATAAAAAAGTTTTCTATACAAGGACCTCATTTTGATCGTCACTTTGTGTGACAGCTATATGCTATAGTAGTCCGATCTAAACAATTACTTCGGAGGGAGATTATATGGCTGCCTTAAGCAATAACCCGTGAGAAATTTCGTGTAAAGATCTCGTCAAATAAAAAAGTTTTCCATACAACCCTTTGATTTCAAATGAAAAAGTTTTCCATATAAACATTTGAGTATTGAGCAGAAAAGGACAGGCAGGACACGAGCAAAATTGCAGATCAAGCCAACAAAAATCTTATTAGAAGCTGCAAGTTTATTATAAATAAATAAATATACATATATATATATTTTACCGTTTTATAATTCCAAATATATTTCTGCTCTTCTCCTACAGATGCACCCATTGTCTCGCTGCGCTTGGGCGCACCTCTGGATCCGAACAACCTGCTAAAGGGCTCCGATGTCTACTTGGAGTGCGATGTAAAGGCGAATCCGGGTATAACCCGGGTCGAGTGGTATCACAATGTAAGTTATACTAAACACACACACACATACATAGGCAAACGCAAATAGTCGTGCGAGAGCGCATGAGAATTGCAACAAAAGCAGACATAGAGTTCTGCATGCAACAAAAGCGCGCTACTAATACACCCACACACACACACAGGCAAGCAGGAGCACAATGTGTCTGTGTGTGGCTTTCTGCAGCACAATGCATTTTTAATATATTCACAAAATTTCAAGTAGCGCCAGTCAACAAGAAACAACAGCAACAACAAAGACAACAAGGCAGTAACAAACAATAACAAAAATGCCAGCTAGCGTGTGGCACACAATAACAGAAAGCATAAAATTCATTGACGCGCTGAAACAATGCGATCACGTCTGTACAAAACGTACTTACACACACACACACACACAGCGAATAAAAGTAGTGTTCGTACATTTGAGAGCTTCTAGGCGCTGTGGCTCCTTTTCACTTGCGTCGTGTATACATATGTGACCCTTTTTAGCGCACTCAAAGCTTTCTTTTTCAATTTTGCTCCTCGCCTCTCAGCCGGCACCTCATTTTTTCTTGACAGTGTCGTCGTCCTTTGTTCGTTTTCATTGTTTTTGTTTTTGTTTTTTACAAGTTGTTCGCCAATAAAACAACAATTACACTTGAGACATAAAAATGCTGCTGGCTCTGTTTAATATGCACTTCAATTCTTTCACATTCGCTTATGTGGCGCATTGTTGCTATTGTTGTTGTTGGCTGTGTAACGTTGGTAACTGCATATTGTAATTGTGTAGCAAGGCATTCTTCATTATAAAGAAACAGACTTTGCTTTAAATTGGAATTTAAGTGAAGCATGCAAGGATTCCTTCGACATGTTGCACATTTTTTGCTTCGAGAATATGTTTTAAGACTTCACAACGATGTCTTTAAGGACAGTAAGTGAGGTTGTTCAAATAATATAGTTTGTTCTTTCAAAGTTTTCTTAAAAACTTAAAATTATTGCTTTAAAATAGTAAGTGAGCACCATGCTTAGTAAAAATTCGCCGGACGGCACTAGTCCTGAGCTAGTTCCATTAGCGTTTTTTCACTGTGTGGACTGCTGGTTGTCCTTCAATCGTAAATTAATAAAGCAGGGAATATTATTTAGGCTTTATGTTTTAAAGCCATACTATAAAATCGAGACACTTGAGACTCTGCCACAAAAACTAAATGAACCACCTCAGTTGCAGCATCTACACAGATATTCTTCTCAGCTGTACTAAGCGCCTCATTACACTCAACTTATATTTTTGTCTAACAATAGCTGATATGTTGTAGCCACCGTCTTCAATTTCTTCATTGCGATACCATACTCCATCTGATCAAATTTGACCCAGACTGATACATTTTCACATATTTTACTAAATATCTTTACTATAGATCTTGCAAAAGATTCAGTTTTTTTAGAAAATTAACCAAAATATGTTGAGGAGATCCATAAGAGATGATGTCCTTTTCTATCTCTCTGATGCTAATGCGATGATTTTCAAGTACTCTTTTTCCTTCGATATTGTCGCCATTATTCTGTTAAATGCGAATGCCGTCGGTCCTCTCAGCGAAACCAAAGGAGGCATTAGCTATGGCTTCGCAATGTTGGGCTTCAAGAGACCCTCCAACCAGATTCGGTTGATTTCGTCATGGATTCGGCTAAAAAGCGGCCTCATTAATCAAACAAAACTGAGATATTTCAAATACTTGTAGATGGGAAGAATCAAACTGCTTCCTGCAAATACTTTGAAGTATTTAGGGATCGCTCTAGAAAGAAAGTTTTCATGAAAGCCTAATATCGAAGAGAAAGCAGAAAAATCATTGTTTTCCATGTACTGAACAGCTATTGGGATATAGTAGAGTCCGTCGTCGAAAGTAGTCCTCTAGCTCTACGTCATCATAATCAAACCCATTATATTCTGTACAGTATTTGTGTTGTGGAGAGCCATACAAAATACCAGAGTATCTAAATGTTTGAACATTCGGAACACTTCACACACTTTGACTTTATATATGTAGTTATACCGGATCTTTTGGATTTTGAAGTCGTCAAACCAAACTCCAGTGACTTTTTCTCTGAGGTAGTGAGCTTCCTTACGGATATATCAAAGCTTGGTTGTAAGGTTGAGGGTGGGGTATATTGTCACGAAATCTCCATCAACTTCAGTCAGATTTTCTGATTATTACAGTGTTTTCCTCCTTCAAAGAAATGACAATCCGCTCTGTTAGAAGGCGGCCACTTTGTCATAAGACTGGTATGGGTGCCAGGCCACAGCGGAATTGCAGGCAACTGAAAGTTGATAAGATGATAGATTAACCTAGATCCGCTATCAGTAGAATTGGTTCGGGTCGGTGCTCCTCTCTCCTCGTGTTATTGGATAGCTGGACTTCGCAGGAACTTGGTCAGCGTTGGGATAGGTTCAAGGACTATTGGCCCAAGATTTATTGCAAGAGATCAAGTAAGCTCGTTACCCTCAGTAAGTCTTGCCCTTTCTAGTTTTGGAGCGGTTCTAACAGATCATTGCCTTATCGGAGTCCATGCTGTAAGACGAAAATCTTTCCGGACCCCAGCGGAAAAAAAATAATTTAAAAATTTTAATGGAACAGTCCGGTTTAATTTTGATCAGATGGTATATTTTTCTCTTAATTTCCACATTGGCTCATAATCTTATACTAATGCTTCTTAAGTATTCGTTTACACGTTAGCTATGTAAAGCACGCATCTGCACATTCACACATATAAACAAACTTTAATGCATCTACATATATATACATATGTATATATGGATGCTGCTGCACGCACTTACCCCCATTTGTAGCAGTGCAAATATTTAAGTACCTGTTTACCACTCTGAGGCACTCAGCATGTGGAAACATCATTTCATCTGTAAACTCATCAAATCCATCTATATGAGGCATCAGCAGGTGTGTCTGTGTGTGCGTGGGTGCATTTGTTCCTTGCCACACCTATGCGCTTATAGCAGCGACTAGTCAGACAGTCACTCAGCCGGAGACTGATGGCAAATAAGCAAGGAGATCACATGAAAATGGAATTGAGAAAGAAGAAATGTTTTAAAAATTCCTCAATAAACATAAAAATGTGCAGCTCGCTGCTTGCGCTGCTGCGTGGACTCACATTTTAATGCGTATTTGTTTGCCTGTAAACAGTTTATGTGCCGCATACAAGCGCGCCAGCAGACAGTCACACAGCAGAAGGTGCAAATGCATTTGTTGTTGTTGCGCATTTTTAAGATTTATTATTATTATTTCTTATGCCGGCTTTATTTGCATTACTCTTCGCAAATAATGCAATGCAGCAGCGTGCGCGCATATAAATAAGTAATAAATAAAGGCACTCAGCTGACGTGCCGGGCGGCTGCCCCAAACCCAAGCACATACAAGCACTTGCCACTTCTGCGCCGTCTTCGCACGCCCACTGCTTTTGCAGCTATCGCCAGCCTTCAGGCCTTAAGGATGCTCGACTACTCGACTACTCGCCTGCTCCGCTATTTGATCTTCCTTGTTTGCCCTGCTTGTTTTTCCACTGATCGAGTCCGTTGTTGTATTTATTTTTTGTTTGACATTTGCTTCGATTTTCAGCCGCCAACACGGTGTAGTTGTTGTCTCGAACCAGTATGACTTCGCCACTGCAGGCAGGCAGACAAACATATACGGATTACTCCGCACACTATGCAGTAAATATACAGTTGTGCAGTGGCAACGGTTTGTTATCCTGCAGCCTAGTGTTTTTCTCGTCCTGGCTTGCACATCCATCACCGAGTGCTACGCTTGGTTACCCTTTCAGCTTTTTTCGTACTCCCTTTTTTGCGACTTGCAACTGTCTTTTTGTCGCCATTACTTGCCTATTCTCTTTCCACGCTTGTATTTCCTGCACTACACTACTTCGCTACTTTGGAACCCCTCCATTCGAGCTCGTCGCTGCATGTTGCTTGGCAAAAGCAATCACTCGCCTTCCTCCGCTCGCATACTTCACCGCACTTGAAGCCTCAGCACTTCAGTGTTTGTTGCAGCAGCGGAAGAAGTCGCAGCAAAAAGTCGCAACTGGATTAGGGTGCAGTGCTCATCCGCTAGATGGATGTGTGTTGTTTATATGGATGCTTATGGACATGCATACCACATATATATACTATATTGCAGCAGACATTGTCATGCTAATTCGAAGAAATTGAATGGAAAGCAATTTGTTTTGTGGCTATAAATAGAGATTACCATACTCTTCCAACAGCAGCAAGCACCGCACACAACTCGGTCTTCACTTACTTCACTCTTAGTGTTGCAAAAAAGCATTATACCCGGGCGTTGATGATATTTGGCGTGTGCTCTGCCCATTTTCCTCTGTTGCTGCTGCTCACTTTGCACCCGTCTTTTGCACCACGTTTCACTCGTTGACAGCATACATTACTGGCCATGGTCATTGGGCTAAGTAACCGCTACATGACAGGTGTTGGGTCTGTGTAGCTTGTGGGAAACTTGAAAAGGGTTTCACTGCCAGTAGCAATTCCTAACCGTGGCTTCCATTTTTTCTAATATTTCACCCAGTTTTTATGCCTTTAATCCATCAATCCATCAGCAACAATCCTAAGCTGTTTATACATACATAAATATATTTGTGTAAAGTGCGCTTGGTAAAAGAAAAAAGGAGTCGGTGTCCTTTCAGCGGTGATTGCTAGTGACTTTGACAAGGATTTAAGTACGAAATGGATATTTTACGCTTCAAAGTGTTTGAAATATGACAAAATGTAAATGGCGCAATCAGCAGAAAAAATAGTTCACCCAGTCTGGGTTAATATGGTTGAGCAGTGACCTCTTAAAAGCTCATTTATTTCAGTTTCATTATACTTTTTCCACATTTTCTTTTTAGTTTTTGTATAGTTTTTTGCTTTTTCACTGCCTGCTGTCTTATTCCCCAGAGCGAATATGTGTTAATAATGATATAAGAGCTTTCTATACCGAACTCCAAGGTTCAGCTTCAGTAGGGGTTTTTACCACAAA
Source organism: Bactrocera neohumeralis (assembly GCF_024586455.1). Classification (NCBI taxonomy): domain Eukaryota; kingdom Metazoa; phylum Arthropoda; class Insecta; order Diptera; family Tephritidae; genus Bactrocera; species Bactrocera neohumeralis. The sequence goes on along the minus strand of NC_065921.1, from coordinate 87,945,524 downwards.
TAGGCATCCTAAGACAAGCCGTCAAAGCGTTTTCATTAGAAGCTCTTCCAGTAATACATATATTTGAAATTTCTGTCCAATGGTGACATTTAGTTTTACTTTGGGAAGCCTCATTTATCAGGAACGCTTGCACAGGAAACGTATTCCGTGAAGATCTTACTAATGGAAACATTATCCAAGGATATTATCGAAAAAGTCAAATAGAATTTCAGGGAAATTTTTTCCGTTGTCACTAGGAAGTTAATTGAGAGTTCTTAAGAGGACTGAGAAGTTAAATACGATACGAGTGTAGATGGGTCCTTTTTCACCGTGTCTTTTCAATGGAGTAGAGGCCTTCCTCTTACTCTGCTTCCCCCCCAGGTCCTGAGTCGACTACTCTTAGGTCTAAACACGCACCTGTCCACAATGACATTCGTCGCCGTAAATCAAAATGGATCCAGTACACGTTGCGTAAGCCTCAAGATGACATCACAAGAACAGCATTAGACTGAAATCTTCAAAGAAGTCGCAGACGTGGAAGACCAGCGAGTACGTGGAGACAACAAATTAAAGCAGAGTTATAAGAAAGAGACCGTTACTAAAGGCAAATCGAATTCTAGCATTAAAGAAACTGAATTATAATTTGTTGAGGTCGTGGAACGTTAGGAACTTTGGAAAAATATAAATATATATATTCTTAATATATGATTTCCATTAAAATATCTATATTTTTCTATATTTCCAGGACAAACAGCTGCATCTCTCACGCGGTGTTATCATCTCCAATCAGACGCTCGTGCTGCAAGGAATTTCGAAAATATCACACGGCCAGTACTTCTGTCGTGCCACAAATATACAAGGAAGTGTGTCCAGCAATGAAGTCTATTTGGATGTGAAATGTAAGTGAAAGCAAATGCTAACTGATGTAGAGGTTACCATGATCCTAAAGGCGGTTCCTCTGTAGCGAGGCTTGGCCTTTGCACTTTCGGTGGAGTTGACCTCCGCGATTATGCCTAACTTTCCCTAAAATGCCAAACATATGTTGCAAATACTTAAACTCCCATTTCAAAATAATTTTCCTCACCGTGTATGTTTTCTGTTGTATCCGTGCAACTAAAAGCCGACATAACTGCGCTTAAACCCCTGTTTATGTACTTAATCCCTCATTATTTTATATTTTACAACCACGTCTATGCCCCAAAGCTAGTCATTACAATCAATTAGACACGTGACTTGTATGCAAATATTTAAAATTATGCCGCAAGCGCAACGCAATTCAGCCAACGATCTAATCATCTCTGATGTGTTTCGCCCGCAGATCCGCCCGTATGCAAAGCCGAATCGACGACCATACGCGCCGCCCTCAAGCAGACCATCAACATTACGTGTCAAGTGGACTCGAATCCACTTGATAATCTAAATTACAGATGGCATTTCAACAATTCACTAGAGAGGCTCATCGAATTGCCCGCAACGTTGGCGACGGCGCCGGCCGCTATGCCGCTACTGCTCTATCCGGATGTTGGTGGTGCAGCTGGAGGGCACACATCCGGCGGATATTATCAGCGTAGCAAGCGGAAGCATGGTCATGCGCAAAAATTTCTGCTCGGCCGACATGGACGTGTTGCGGCGGCCGCCAGTGTATTGGGCAGCGGCAACGTCGCCGGAAGCGCATGGTCCAACATTCGTTTCGAAGATGTCGACGAACAGCAAATGCCGCCCCACCAATATGTCGATGAGTACGATGACGGTGAATTTATAGAAAACACTAACAGCAACAACGACGACGACGACGAGGATATGGGGCTCGGCGGCGATGTGGTCGCTAGCGTGCCGCGTACACAAATGGTTTATTCGAATATGATTTATAAAAATCATTTGGATAACCGACAACAACAACAACAACAGCAACAACTGCTGCAGCCGCAACACGCACAGCACACACACCAACAACAACAACAGCAACAGCAGCAATTTTCGGCGCACCAACATCAACAGCAAGGCCGCATGGCTGGCGGCATCGGTGGTGGTGGGCCGTTGGGTGGCGGCGCTCATGACATGCTCCCACATGGCAATCAATTTCAGTTGGCCGAACGCAAACGACTCACGGCAGCGCTGCACAAAAAACAACATCATCGTCCAATGGCCGGTGTGTCGATGACCACGCAGCCACCAGCGGCGCCACCGCTGAACAACGTCTACAGCTACCACATAGATTCGTACGATAGTTTCGGCGCGATCTCGTGCGTTGCCAGCAATGCGATGGGCCACAGCGAGCCCTGTTGGTATCACATACAGCCGGCAGGTGAGTGCGCACTGATTGCTAATATTTTAACAGTAGATTGTATGGGGGAAGGGGGGCGTAGTTTATTTATTCAATGTGTGGCGCTGTGCATTGCTAAAATTCTGTTTGTTTTGCTGTGGCCAGATTTCACAAGTCTCCAAAGCATTTCGCATACGATAATGAAGTGAAGGCCCAGTTGATTCGAGAGTTTATTAACTTAACTACATTTTTAATGGGTAACCAATACATAGGGTAGTCGAAGAAGTATTTTCGTATATTGTCAATGTCGTTGCAGTCGTATATCTCCAGTGCTACCAATCACATTGTGAAGGGTGAGATTTTAAGTTCATTTAGCCAAAAAAAAATAAATTCGGGGATGTTGAAAAACAGTTACAGCTGCTCAAAAGTGAAAATAATGAAGAAATTCGCTATATTTTGAAATCTTTGTATAAAAAGGGAAGAATGCAACGCAAGCCACCCATGAAATTTGTGAAGTTTACGGAGACGTAATGTTCAGTTCGTTTAGCACAACAATTGTTCGCTCGCTTCTGTTCTGGAAATTTCGATTTACACTGATAGAATAATGTCTCCAGCGGAAAAATGGCCTCAAGTGTTCGACCAAATTTGGAGATATTTGTTAATTTCTTCATTAGTATAAATAAAACAAAATGAGTGAAAGTTTGATTAGAAATACGAAAAGACTTTTTCGACTCTCCGTACATATGCTCAAAAGGCCTAAATTATTATGCCCTTTACAAAATAATTTCTCCATAAATTTTCATTAACAATTCAGTTTTATTCTAAAAAAATAATTTGTGACTTCTTGTCTTTATGAATTTGATTTCAGTTACTTTAACTGCAAGTAAATCATGTGATATTGTTTTTTCAAATCACACACACATATACAATTTCGCTGACGCTCGTCTACCATTTTCATTTGCATTTTCGAGCACCTTTCCGTGTCACTCCGGCGGCAGTGCTAAAAAATTCAATTAAAATTTTGCCATTACCACAATCGAGCAGCAGCGGCGCCGTGCGCACTTGTGCCGTGCCAGCGTTTTTTGCACAAATTAATTAATGTCAAAAGGTCAACGTTGACTCAAAAACCAAAGCACACTCTGCAGCACACACATATGTACATGTAATATATACTTAAAATGTGCGTGTATGCAGCAAAAATAAAATTGAAATAAAAAATCTCGCACTCACGCCTTTTTCAATGGCAAAAGCAAAGCTGCCGAGGCACTTAATATGCATTTGTATATATCCTTCATTGGAGCGGTGCATGTGTGTGTGTGCATATCTGAATTTACATATTGTATGTGCATATGTATATGTGAAGGGCGGTGTTACAAAGTGACACTGTGGCTGCTATGAGGACCTTACACTTATTCACCTTAAATGTTTGCTAATTTATAAGTGCCTAAAGGCTATGCTTTTCTTAATTAAAATATATTTTTATAAAAGTTTTAACAATTTTTAATTTTGGTTTATAAGTGATTTCCATATATTCTTATCAAAATAAAACATAATATTTTTTTTTAATTATATGTTTTTTAATTATATCTTTTTTTATTTATAAGTTGAAGAGTACATTTTTTTATCAGAATTAAATAGTTATTATTATTTTTATTTATAAAAAGTTGAATAAAAAATGTTTTTTTTTTAACAAATTAAATATTACTTTTTACCAATATTAAATATTTAATATATGTTTTTATTTATAGTCGGTTTCATAATTATTTTTTTATCGAAATGAAATAATTATTGATTGTTTTAATTTTATCCATTTTTATTGATAAATTGAAGAATACGTTTTTGTTTAAAAACATGAAATCGTTTCTAAAATAAACAAAAAACATTATTGTTTGTTTACAAGTATTGACGAATATTTTTCTATTGATCAAAATTAATTTTTTTTTGTCAAAATTAATTAATTACTTTATTTTTTTTATATATAAGTATCATAGTTGAAGACATTATTTTTTTTTTACAAAATAATTATATATTTTTTTGCAAAATGAAATAATTATTGATTTATTTATTTATCAGCAATTGAGGAATATATTTTTTTAATTTTTGTTTATTATTTTTAATCTAGAAGAAATTATTTTTCATTTTTTATAAGTATTGAAAAAATTTTTTTTATACAAATTTAGTAATTTGGTTTATCAAAATGAAAAACTATTAATTTTTTATTTAAAAATAGTTAACTAATATATTCAAAAAAAAAAATAAGTAATTATTTTTAATCCCACGCAAAAAACGGTTTGGTTTTTTATTATTTAAATAATTAAAAAATATGTTTTTTATTGATTTTTTTATATTTTTTATTATTTATTTATCTTAATAAAAATAAATATTTTTTTATATAAAAATCTGTTTTCTGTTAATTTAATGTTTATAAGAGTTAAATAATATTTTTCTTTTATTACGATTAAAAACAAAAATTATCAAAATGAAATAATAATTATTATGACAATGAAATAATTATTGTTTTTTATTTATAAGTAGTTGAAGATTATATTTTTTTATAAAGAATGGATATTTTTTTATTTTAATAAACAAATTATTGTTTATTTTTCCTCTTAAAGGTTTCAAGGATATTCTTTAAAAATATTATTAATTGAATAATTTAAAAATTAAATAATCATTACAATTTTGTTTTATTTATGAGTGTTTGGAGAATATATTTTTTTATAAAAAATTGTTATTTGGATTTTTTTTGATAAGTATTGAAAAATTTTTTTTATTTTTTTATCAAAATTATGTAATTATGTATTTACTTGTAAGAATTTCAAAAATAAATATTTTTCTATAAAAATAATTAATTGTTTTTTATAGAAATAATAATAAATTTCTTATATAATGTAATTGAAGAATATAATTTTTTTTATAATACTGTGATAAAAATATTTTATTTTTTTATCATAAGCTTAACATTTTTTTAAATTAATGTATACAAATATATTTCTTTATAAAAATATTTTTTTCTTTGATATAAATAATAATATATTTTTTTTATGTAATGTAATTAAAAAATATTAGTTTTTTCTTATAAAGATATTTTTTATTGTGATACAAATATTTTATATTTTTTTCATTATAAGTGTTGAAAAATATTTTTTTTAATAAAAACGAAATAATTTTTTTTATCAAAATTATATTGTTATTTTTTTATTTCGAAAATATTGAAAAGTATAGTTTTGTATAAAAATAAAAAATGCTTTCTTATAAAAATATATTTTTTTATAAAAACAATAACACACTTTTGTATATAATGTAATTAAAGAATATAAAATTTTCTTATAAAAATACTTTTTTTTTTACTTTGATAAAATGATTTTAGTTTTTTTATGGAAACTAAATATTTTTCTATTGTTTTGATAAAAAATTATTGTTTAGTTTTTTCTTATTTCTCAGGAAAATTTTTATATAAAAAATTTTGAGTAAAAAATTTATAGTTACTGATTTTTTTATGTATAAAAATTGATGAATATGTTTTTATATAAAAATTATATAATTTTTTTTATTTTGATGATTTTGAAAATAAAAAACTTTACTTTTTGTTTGTTTATAATTTTTGATGAATATCTTTTTTTTTAAGTTTTTTATTTAGTTTTTGATCAAAATGAAATAATTATTAATTTTTTTATCACACATTTTCTTAAATTATTTAAAATTACGGATAATTAGCAAGTGCTTGAGCTTCAAAGTCTGTTTGTATGTATTTTATAATTTTTTTTTAAATTTATTTCTTTCGGAAAGTTTCGTTATTTTTGATTTCCTTTAACACACACACACATTTTATTAGTAATGTAATTGTTTGGAAAGCGCACTACTACATATACACATAGTACATACGTACATCGGTATTTGAACTCAATGTCTGTAGCTACCACACTACCAGCGTGCAAACAGCACACAAATTGCATGTGTGTGTGTGCGTGAAGAGGAAAAAAGTTTGCTGTGTTGACTTTGCGTTAATTAAAAGAGAAATTGTTGAAGAATTTCACTTGAATTACTAGGTAAATCATTTGTTTTTTATTTCCCAGCACATGTTTCGATGTGTGCGTACTTGTAAACACACTTATACATATTTACACGATTTCAATGTGCAGGTTATTTGAAACATTGTATTTTTTTGCCGAAGTCAAGGTTTTGATTAAATGAAAATGGCATAAATTTCTTTGTAAAAGGTATTTTTCGCTCGAACTTTGCTTTCTGTACTGTAATTTTGCTGTTTTTTGCTTTTGAATGATAGCCACATATTTTTAGTATTGTCCAATGAATCCAAAATTAATTGGAAAAATTTTGCAAAAAAATATTAAATTCCAAGCCATTATTAGAAGGTTTATTAATCACACATTTGTCCATGTGGATTTTCGTTAATCTGCGTTGTCTTCCGCGAAAAATTTTTTGATTTTTTGGTGCACAGTTTTTTATAAATACTGGGTAGTCGAAAAAGTCTTTTCGTATTTCAAACTAAATTTTTACTTTTTTTATTTTAATAACAATAAATAAATAAACGAATATGTACCATTCTGGTCGACCACTTTTGACATTTTTCCGCTAAAGACATTATTCAATCAGTGCAAAACTCTCCTCAGTGTATATCGAAATTTCGAAATTTCCAGAACGGAAGGAGCGAACCATTGTTGTGCTGCACGCACTAATACAGCATCGTCTCCGTTAACTTCACAAATTTCATTAGTGGCTCCCTTTTTTATACAAAATTTTTAAAATATAGCGAATTTCTTCATTATTTTCACTCATTTTTGAACAGTTGTAACTTTTTTTCAACTTCAGCAAATTTAATTCTTTTGTGAAATGAAGCTTGAAATCTCACCTCTCCAACACTACATGGTATGACGCAATGTGATTGGATCACTGGAGATACATGACTGCAACGACATTTTTGGACAAAATATGAAAAAACTTTTTCGACTAGCACTCAAATTAGTTTCCAGTACACCACAAATAGCACACAGGCTTCTTAGACATCATCAGCAGCAAATTTTTCCCTCAGATATGTATGTTGAGTAGTGTGTTTTAACATAACCCCAAAACTGATAATTTTCATATTTCATTGAAGTTTTCAAATTTTTATTTGATTTTTTTTCCTGTGTGTTTTTCGTACTTGGTCACTTCTTAAACATTTTCTTTACCACTTTATCCCTACTGTCATATACATTTGCAGCCACTTCCGACATTTTAAGTGCATTTGCTGCTCTCAGCAGTTTCCGAAATTAACCGCAGACGAATAAAAATATGAAGCAATACAATTATCATACTTAGAGAATGAACTTTAGTTTTTGAGAATGATTTTACCTCGCTTAATAGCCATGAGAGGTTGCATGAGTTCCCTCGGGTTAAAAACAGCCTTGTTCAACAATTTTTTTTTCATATAAAAATGAAATATTTTATTAGATTTTTTTTATTTTACTTCGCTCAATGACCTTAAATAATTCTATGATATACTTGTATAACTGTATTCTGCTTGCACTTATGACATTTACCCTTACCATGGCATGCAAACAGCATTTCGCCACACCTCAACTCACCACACACCACCTTAGTTTTACTTGTAAGAGTACTTTTTGTCAGCAGCATGTAGAGGCAGGCGCTAGCCTCTCAAACTACAGCGCAGCCAAGAGTCACTGCAGCAACTTGACTTTTTGTCAAAATTTGCCAAATTATTGTAATATCTCATACACTGTTACGAGTAGTTATACGCATATACCGTTGTAACTGTTTTCATGTGTGTGTATCTAGCATTGCCAGTGTTCCCAGCGCTTGCAGCAATTGTCTGTGAATCGCTTGCATTTTGCATATTTACAACGAGCAATTCACAGTTTTTACTGTCCTTTTCACAAATTGAGCATTTCGTCCAACACACGGCACTTCGTTGTGTGTCCACATGTGTGTATTAGTTAACAGTTAACAGTCTCTTTCTCCTCGCTGCAGCCATACATTCCGGTGTGTGGCTGTGAGCCAACTGCTCGGCGCTGGCAAAATGATCGACAAACGATTTGAAAACTAACGTTTTGCCGCAAACTGTTTGTTGTTATTGCATTTCTTATTTGTATATAGCTTACGCCACAAACACGCATAAATGGAAATATACACTGTATTCAGCTGTTGCTCACCTTGCCTGCCTGCAAGTGCTCGGCAGGCAGTTCATTTCATTTCTTTCACTTTTCTCCGCTCACTTCAGCACTACTTCGAGCCTTCCTGCACTCGAGTTCGAATAATGAATGTCATTTAATTGTCAAGTGCAATACTCGTTTGTGCTGACCACAATTCGGCAATGCCCATAAATCTCCGATTAAGTGATTTCAGCAGATAAATCATTTGTGAGAATAACAATTTGTATTTTGCAAATAACTAAACGACCGGATGCTTGACAAAATGCCGCATACGGAAATGAAAACGAATTTTAAATGCTGATTTTCGAATATGCGTATTCATCGGTAAATGAAGGCAATAAAGGCTGGCCAAGAAATCGGAGTGTGCACAGAAATATAAAATCAAGTTGAATTCTGGCGTAAAATTGTCTATGCGTGCTGAAATAGCTGATAATGGCAATCAATAGCGTGCAGCAGCCGCTCCGCCTGCCTCTGGAGAGTGGTGTTGAAAATCAGCTCGCCTCCTACGTTTTATCTTATCTTATCTTATCTATAACAAAAAAATGCTTATTTGCGCAGCCAGTCCCACTCAGCAAAAATTTCTTACAAAACCACTTGGAAAAGTCTTCATAAAAATATTAAAAATAAGCAACGTTCCACTTTTCTTTATTAAAAGCCTGCTCTTATCTCTGCACTTTCAACTCTCAGATAAGCTTTCATCAATTAATTGATCACATTTTGACCCGCTTTCGCAAAAGCTCTTTAGCCATGCTTTTTCACCCTTGCGCTATAGTTACAATACACTTGTGCTGCTTGAACCATTCAAGTGTAGGGCGCCACTGCCGCCGCTGCTTTCTAGTTAAGTTTTCGCTGTGTGCACCCACACAAAAGCACTGCCACAAACACAAACATAAATAAATAAACAATATGTGCGTAAGATTATAGCCGAGGTGTTGTTAAATATAAAAGTGAAACCAAAGTAACCGAGCAGCGCGCAACTCAAGCAACCCTTGATAATTAAGACTAACAACTCAAGTTACCACAAGTGCTGGCTTGGCGGTGGCTCTGGTGGTGGCGTTGTGCGTTGGCGGCAGCCTGCTTAGATAGGGGAAAAGTAAGAAAGAAGCACACTTTGTAATAAAAACTTTGTGTTGCATTGTTTTAGCGCGCGCACACATACACATACTAGTGTGGTGGCGTGTGTGTTTGAAAAGTTATTTGTCTTGCAAAAGGGACTCTAGCACAAGATTTACAACCACACACATGAAACCCCAACCGCAAAATGTGTGCATAAGAGAAAGAGCAACAGTAAAATATAAACTGTCGGTGGTGTACCTACGCTACTTTTTATACATATGTATGCGTAGACATATATATTTTCTTGTGCGCCTAAGAGCAGAGGGACTAAGCTGGTCTGGGTTTAGAGAGTTTCGTACGGAACTAGTCGCGGTTCTGCTGCTACTCACAGGCATAATGATACTCTGAACAGTTTTTCAAATATCTAAATAAAACTCTTCACCTGTATTTGTATCATTAAGACGCTGCTCATTTGTCGGAACGGCCGATATCGGTCTACTAAAGCGTATACTGCCATACAAAGTGAGCGCTCTTATTTGGAGAGATATAATTGCTCGTATGGCCTAAAACCTTGTTTATTTGAAAGATATATTCAGAGAAATTCATAGTAGTTTTTGCGAAAAAACAGAAAAAATTCTTGTTGGAGATTTCTTCACGAAATTTGGAAATTATTCAGATCGGACAATCTGCGGAGAAATTATTCAAATCGGACCCCTATAGCATATAGCTTCCATACACCATACAAACTTAAGGATCGGAAACAAGTGTTTCTATGGAAAACTTTTTCAGTTGGGGAGTTAATGTCATTAAATTTGGTATGGGTTATTTCCCAAGGCACTGGTGTAATCTCCCAAAAAATTGTTTAGATCGAATCACTATAGGATATAGCTGCCATACAAACTGGCATATCAAAGTTCTTATAAAGAATCTTTTACATATTGAAGGCTATTATAGCTTCCGTGCAACCAAAGTTAACATTTTTTTGTTTCATATTGCATAATAAGAGTTTGTAGTTCTTCTACGAGTAGCCTATTTGAACTAGCTCGCAATTAGAGTCCCTTGTTCGACCGCAAATTCGACTCTTCTTAATTAGGCTTTATACTTTTCTGCACGTTCCAAGCAGATTGTTTTCGTTTGTTTAACTTTCGCAAAATCTTTTCATGAATTCCTTTAAGAGTTAATGAAAATTGTATAATCACTCGCAAAATAAATGTCAAAATTAAAAATAATTAAAAAAGTGTAGCATACTTTTAAGGATAAAGACAATTTCTCACTTTCTGTAGACTTTTACAATATTTTAATGAGCGTTATGCGCGCTTTAATCGAAGTTTTACTGCAAAAATATCATTGGCAGAGCTTAACCCTTTACTGACCTGCCAAAACGACTTTACAGACTTTAAAAAATATATTACATAAGCATTTATTTTAAAAAAATCTCGTGTGGAAGCTGATTGGCTCCAAAACTGTTCATGTTAAAGTTTTACTAAAATAATTTTATTAATTTCGACTTTTACAAATATATGCTTTGGTCCCTGTATACGAATTGAAGTAAAATTTTTGAGCTCATAACAACTTGCCACTATCTGAAATGGATCGAGTCACTTGACTAACGAAACTATCGAACAATTTAGACCCTGAAATTGCTACCCAGTTATAAACTCATATCTACTCTGCAATTTTTCCTACTGGGACTTCCACGCCTCCTTTCCTTCATGTTTTTTTCTAGCTTTTGTTTGTGCGTTTGACTCCACACTGCTTGTTTAGTTGGTTGCTGATTCAATTTTACTGCTTGTCTATACACTTGTAAGCGCTTGTCTTACTTGCCACTCACACATACACATACATGCATAGCCTTACTCTGCATTTTCTGCATGGTTACCTTTTGTTTTTGCTTCTGCCTTGCAAGCGCTTGCACTGCTAAGAGCGCATAGGAAAAATGTGCAAGAAATGAGTAAACAACTAAACTACAATAAACCACAATTGCACACCCCGCACACCACACACACAAAACACTAACTTGCCACACGAAACGAGTACGGTTTAAACCGCTATGCGGCGGGCAGGTGCTATGGGAACCACAGCCCACACTCATGAGGCCTTTCTGTGGCACACTCAAGTGCACTATTGACCCTAAAAGGCTGAGCAGCGTTGCCAACAGCACTGCCAAGGAACGCGACACAAGTGCACCTTAGCCTAAACGGCGTGGGCGTTTGTGTGGCATAAATTTTGGCGCATAAACTATTTGGGTGTGGGCCTCCATGTGATTTAGTTGTGCGTTTAAGTGTTGACAACGTGCCTTTGTTTGTGTGATATGAGCTATGAGCTATATAATAAATCAAGGTCGAAGCTGAAGTGCAGCAGCGTATCACAAAGTGCCGTTAAATGTGCCCATTACCTATTTCCATTGTACTTTAAGCCGATTTTGCATTTTTACTGAAAATTTTATTTTTTATTTCTCCTCACAGACTTTCCCGACCCGGTGAAGAACTGCACGGCCTACAATGCCACCGCCAACTCCATACAAATCCAGTGCATCGCCGGCTATGACGGCGGCATACCGCAGCACTTTCACGTGCAAATCAAGGACGAACTCACCAATCAAATACTCTACAACACTTCCTACAAGTACGCCGAGTTCACCATCAAGCGACTGCCGAGCGATTCGGTCTTCGTGATACGCGTAACGGCCGTGAACGCACAAGGACCGAGCAAAGTAGCATACCGCGTGCGCGGACGTACACTCTCCGCACCGCTGCTACGTACCGCCTCCTCCACCGCTGTGTTGGTGCAGCTGACACCGCTGCTCGGCGCCTTGCTGGGCATTGTCGCCACGGTCGTGCTGATCGCTATCTGCATTGTGATTTTCCTACGTGTACGCCCGAAGGCGACGCGTCGCCCGAACGGTGATACCACCACCACGGAGGCGGATAAGGGCAGCGCCGAGCCGCTGTCGCGTAACATGGGCAGTCACTCGAGCTTGGAGGACAAGAATCCCGATGTCGTGCCGCAAGAGACAAACAGCGAGGATGAATTTCACTTGGAGGAGAAGGCGTTCGATCGGCTGAACATCGAGTCGCAGCGCATACTGTACACGCCACCGACGCGCATTAATACGGCGTCTCCGCCACCGCCTTCGCTGTCGCCCACATTTGGCAAGCAGGTGAGTGCTGATTGATATCACGCATATACATACATATACAATATATAAGTAGCTGTAAGGGAAGTAAAGAGAATTGATTATTATTAAATACTGTTCAATTAGGCACACACATGAAATCAGTTAAAAAGCTGTCAGTCATGTTCCTACAACATTTTAGGCAAGCCTTGCCGATGCACCCATACACACGCGTGTATGATTGCCTTTGGTCTCAAGCGCGCTATCTGTGCTCTAATCTGTTATAATTTGGTATATTCATACGTCCTCTTCATGTGATTCAAGTTAGCTCTCGGCGCTTAAGCTAATTAGTTTTGTTGTCAAACAATTTTTGTAGAAGCAGCCTTTGGCGTAGCCGCGCAAAAAGCTTCGACGCTTATAAAATAAACAAGTTTGCCTAACGAAGTAACTTTTCGGCAACGCTTCAACGCCTCAAAGTATGTGAAAAGAGTTGTTGTCTAATCTGATTTAACAATCTTCTGAGTGACCCAGAAAAAGGCAGGCCACTTAGAGGGACGCAGGCAAAAAGTTCTGCGAAAGTTTCGGCGTACTTTGACGCTTGCAGAAGAATATGGGAAGGCAGTAGTGTAACTGTTTGTAACAGGTTGAAAGTGTGTAGAAATACTGAGGAGTGTATAAGATATGATAACGGTTAAAAAATGTGATATGTTGACTTTGATTATTAAATGGCTTTTGTAGGTCAATTCTACCTAATCTTTGAGGTGAACATATTGAATGAGGTCAATTCCTCTCATTATTTGAGTTGAACATATTGAATGAGTTTAATTCCTCTCATTATTTGAGTTGAATATATCATCAATAATTTTTTTTAAATATTGAGTTTTAAGCAAATATTATAGTATTTTTCTTGGCTTTAAAGACTTATTTTTTGAGTATATTCATTGTTTTTCTCGGGCTTCAACAAAATATTGAGTAGTCGAAAAAGTCTTTTCGTATTTTAATCGTCAATAGATGTCGTTGCAGTCGGATATCTCCAGTGCTACAAATCACATTGTGTCATACCATATAGTGTTGGAAGGGTGAGATTTTAAACTTCATTCGACCAAAAAAAAAAAAAATAAATTGGGGAAAGTTGCTAAAAAGTTACAGCTGTTCAAAAATGCTGTGAAAATACGGTGAAGAAGTATAAAAAAGGTGAGTATAAAAAAGGTCTCCTGCCACGCAAGCCAGCAATGAAATTTGTGAAGTTTACAGAGACGATGCTGTACCAGTTCGTGTAGTACAACAATGGTTCGCTCGCTTCCGTTCAGGAAATTTCGAAATTTCGATTTACGCTGAGGAAAGTTTTACACTGACGTTAATGTCTCTAGCGGAAGAATGGCAAAAGGTAGTCGATCAAAATGGTACATATTTGTTTATTTATTTCTTAGTATAAATATGAAAAACATAAGTTGAAGTTTGATTAGAAATACGAAAAGACTTTTTCGACTACCAATAGATTTTAAGCCAATATTATAGGATATTTTCAGAAACTTAAAGAATTATTTTTTGATTATGTTGTTCTCGGTCTTCAACAAAATCAGTTCGAAAAATTTTGTTCGAAAAGTTTTTTCGAAAAAATTGTTCGAAAAATTTTGTTCGAAAATTTGTTCGAAAAATTTTGTTCGAAATATTTGTTTGATTTTTCACCGTAACCTTGAATAAAATAAACATACCAAATAAACGCGCAAAATAAATCCTCCACTTGCCAATCAGCTGCCCTCATTACTTTTATAAGAATTTATTATTTAAGTGGTTTTGTGTATGACAACCACACAACTGTATGCTTAGCACACTTTTATTGTTTTTGTTGTTATTCAGCTGAAACTATTTGATAAACTGTCAACAGCGCGAAACAATTTGACGTTGTCATCATCATTGTCAACATCGTCGACAGTTTTTACACCCAGCAATTTTCGAGCAGACGCTGACAGCAATGCCACCGCCCCTAATCCATATGCTCGTATGTATTTGAGATTTTTATAGGCCTGGCATATATAAGTATTTCTGTCATACTGACAGGTTTATTTCATTTTATAGCCTCCTTCTCTAGAAACAATGTCATCGACATTATATTGCGGCCTAAATGGCTTATTATTGCAGTTTCTTCCACTTGCTTGTGTCGCGCTGTCGTTATTTACTGATTGACAACTTATTTTCTTCTTCTAACTTGTGTTGTCTTTTGAGCCCTCTTTTCGTTATATTTCCGTTATTTAATGACAACTTCGATGTAGTGACTATGTATGTGCACTTTCTGTATATGCTGTAAATACACATATAATAGGCGTATGTGGAGTTGCATTGTATTAAATAATAACCTACGTCTGCTTATTATAAAATCTGGCGCTGAAAAGTATGCTTCCTTATAGCTGTCCTCGCAACTCGCACCGTTTACGATGACACGCAGCATAATACATGTTTTTGTTGTTATCATACATTGATCGCACTTAACATGAGACTTGTCTTCGGCAGCATAAAAGCGTGTCAAAGCGGAACCGTACGCTCTCCACTTACAAGCGCGTGTCAAAAAGCGCAAAAATCCACATGACCAAAACTCATACTCCTTGTGCTTGCTGTCTTTAACAATGTTTCTACGCCATCGTTGCTGGGAACTCATTGTGTTCTACGGCGGAAGTGCGTGCTCGGACGCCTAACATGTGGCTCTTTGATATATACCTGTGTATATATGAAACAACAAAACGTAAGAAAGCACTGCAGCAGCGGTTGTGAGGAAGCGGAAGCGGAAAGTAGATATTTTCATCAGTTAGCGGCTGAGAAAACGGCAAAGTGCTGCGAAAACATGACAATCATGCGAGCACAGCAAAGTGGTCAGCACATGGGTGACTCGCACATAATAAATAACTGTTCATACATGTATATATATACATATATTTGTGCACAGATCAAAATTTCACTCTTACATGCATTTATCGAAACGGGCATTAACATCACAGTGTATGTTTGCATGTGCGCCTTGCGGATAGGCTACAATTTTTTGGCAGCCAGCTAGAGCAGCCGACTTTGTTTGTATGCCACTGATTATTATGGCCTGTTAAACACCACTCGGATATATGTATATAAGAGCACACAACTGTATATACTTGTGGCTATATAGTTTTCAAATATTTGCCACACAGCATATGTAAATATGTGTGTGTTTGCGAACTCATTTGTCAGGGTTCAATTTTGTTGACAATATCCTCAACTATGAAGACACACACACACACACACACGCACACACAAGCAACTGTGATATCCGTAAGCGGCCGTAAGTGTGTCAGCGTTCATTGTTTCTGTCATTCAAGTAATTTTGTGTCGAACCCTTAACGAACAATCCATGCCAAGATATGACACACTTCGGAGAATTCGCTTTGTTTGCTCATAATAAGCCGCACAAACTAACATAAGTACAACAACTATATATATATATATATATATATGTGTGTGTGTGTGTATAGACATATCATGTTTGTGCCTGCTGTTGGTCGATATTGCTCATACCCATTGTCGGAGCTTAATTAAAGTGCCTTAATTGCGGTTAATTTGTTGCAAGTTATTCCAAGTCGTAGCAGCAGAGTGTTCGACCTAACAATCTCGGCACGCGCTTGAGTGTATCATTATGACAGAAAAATATCTGTGAGGATATATACATTATATACATAAGTGCTTGTATGTATGCAGCTGTGCTTCAGTTCAGGCTATCGAGCGTCAGGCGTACTCCTTACTCGCTCTCACAATGCAATTATAATAATCTAGGTCTGCATCTGTGCTAATTTAGGAAATTGGCAGCAAAGAGTTATTACTTGTGGATGAGTGAGGTATTTACTACTGCTTTTTTGCTTTTGTTTTTGGTTTATAATTGTGCTGCTCCTGTGACAAATTACATTCTGTTTGCATATTGCGTTTACGGTTAATACATATGGGCAAATGAATTTTGTGTGTTGTGATTTTCAGCAGAATTTGTGCTGATTTTGTTTTGAAAGGTTTCTCTAATTTGTCCCAGCGCTTGATTATGTGAGTGGCAACTCAATTAAGGCAGTTTGGTACAAGTGTTTGCGGTTATAATGAGTACACTGTTTCAAGGTGTTTTAAAATACTTTCGAGTTAGTTTTGCTGCGGCATTGGAATACAAGAAATGAATGTGACTTAATACAAAAGAAAAAAACCGTTAATTTCAGCAACATTGAAGCTAGAATACCCTTATAGGTGCTCTTCTTATAACATAAAAACATATAAAAATTTTTTTTTTCATTTTTAGCAATCAGTTTGGATGGCAGCTATATGCTATAGTTGTCCGATCTGAATAATTTCTTCGGAGATTGCATCACTGTCTTAGAGAATAAACTATATGAAATTTCGTGAGGATACTTTGTCAAATAAATATACTTTCCACACAAAAACTCGATTTGAGGCGGTCAGTTTATAAGGCAGCTATATGCTACACTGATCAGATCTGAACAATTTATACGGAGATTATACCAGATATCTCGGGAATTGAAAGAGTTTTCCATTCAAGCAATTATACCGATGTTAAACAATTTTGTCGCAGATTGCATCACTGCTTTATAGGATATCATATAGCAAGTTTCGTGAGAATATCTTGTGAATCAAGTAAACTTTTCACTAAAAAACTTGACTTGGAGTGGTCAGTTTGTACGGAAGCTAAACTCTATACAGATCCGATCTGAACAATTTTTACGGAGATTATACCGCTTCCGGGGAAAGCAACTCAAGACAAATATCATGCAGATATCTCGTGAATTGAAAGAGTTTTCCATACAAGTAATTGATACCGATGGTACAGTTTTTTGTATGACAGCTATATGCTAAAGTGAACCGAACTGAACAATTTCTTCGGAGCTTGCCATAGAGAATAACCCATGCTAAATTTCGTGAGGATATTTTATCAAATAAAAAATATTTCCATACTTTCCACAAACGGTCAAAAAATAATAGAAATAAAATAATATATAAAAGGCACACCTCGGTATCCTTCACATAGTTTAAGAACCTGAAATTGCGTTTCTTTATGTTTCACTTAGCGAAATCTCATATGTCGCCGCCAAAAGCAGTTCATTCATTCTCAAGCCGCCACCCATCAAATTTTCGGCATTTTCGTTTCTGTGTTTAACAAACGCGTGTCTGCTGTAACTCATTTTTATGATATAACTTTTCCATCTTTCATATTATTGATATGAATTCATGCTCCATACACGCCTCTACCACCTACACTGCATTTAATTATGCGTGGATCAGCTAGTACGAAGCCTTGTATATATTTGCCGCGTATATGTGGCACTGACAAGCATTACAACTGCGAGGCACCTGAAGAAGTCCACCACACACATACAAATGTCACTCACATACAAATGTCACACTTTCATTGACGCATTCACGCGCACATTCATTGTCAGCTTACTTGCACATACATTTGTCAGCATACAGCCACATTTATATGCATATACTTGACCCAACACACATACAAATGTGACATAACAAGTGAGTTCATAACCGAAATTGAATTGAATTCTTTGCATTGACATTTTTATTAGTTTGTTTGCAATATTTCATTGGCAAATAAATTTATTAACCTCGCAAGCCGCACCGTGTGTATGCAGTTGAAGGTGTTGTAGCCAACAACAACTACAGATTGTGCTGCAAAATGTGTGCAGCTCTCAGCATTTCATGCCGTTGGCAGTTGCTTATTATTTTCAATAAATTTTTGTCTCACTTGTTTCTTGGGGCATGCCACATTCTCGACTTCAACGTTGTTACATTTTATAGGCATGTTTTTGATCTGCTTTTGTTGTTGTTTGCGTATTGTTTTCATGTATTTGCGTGCTTTCCTTGCTGTCACTCAGTCCATTTTCCCCCTGTGTACTCGTCAACGTCGCGCTGCTGCGACACCTGCCAATTCGGCATGAACAAAGTAGTGAGGCTCACTGTTTGCCTCACTCTTTTATGCTTAGTTTAACACATTCTGTTCTGGGAGTTCTTTGTAGTTTTTGCCGTGAGCGCTTAGCGCTTCTACTTCCACACTTTGCCTTGTGTATTTCACTGCTTGTGCTCTCGACTTTTTCAGCAACTTTTTGTCAAAGTTAAATAAATTGCCTGCTTGTTGTACAACGTCAGTTCTAATGCAGCATCAAACTCCAGAAGAATCTCCTGTTTGCTCACGGCAGAGTGCTTCCTGTGCTGGGTTTTGTATTTTTTGCTTAGCGTGCGCTCCAATACGTTTGAAACTACTGTGCGCGCACCTGACAGCGTGCTAAGTGCTGAGTTTCGCACTTTCTTTGTGCAAAAACGTTTGGAGAAGGCAAGCAGCTGCAAAAAAAGCCAACATAAGAATCGTATGTGCGCTGTGTAGAAGCTGCCGACGAAAAAAATAAATTTGTTGCTATTTTTGGTACGCTAACAATTATTTGAAGACACTAAAGCAGTTAGGTCCAGCTGTGCTGCTAATTTTCTGGTTTGCTGTAATTGAAATGGATACGCTCTGTGGAACGAACCAAGCATTTACTAACTGAAGGCCACGCACAAGCACACTTCCATGCAAGCGTCTTAGTAGCGAGAACTTGAACTAATTTTTAATGCACACATACATATATATATGACTGTGTCTGTGTCAAGGCATGCTTCTCCCATTACAATGCGCCGCGGCGTATGAGCAACATTTTTTGTTTAGTATGCAAAATATTGCCTTTGGCAAACTTTTCAACACAGAATTTAACACGGAATTCAGCATTATGTGTGGAAACTTTGCACAACCGACTAATGCCAACACGTGCGCACGAAACGTATGCATGTATATGTATATGCGCGCCGCACACCAATGAAGGCCATATCAGCGCCATGAAATCGATTGACTTTGCGCGCGCCGACACCCTACACTTCACCGACACTCATATGTGTGTGTGTGTGTGTGTTTTTATGCTACTTTTTCGCGTCAACTTCATCGGGCATTTGCGCGCTGTGCAAAGTCACAATAAAGAAATCGTTGTCACGTTCTATCGAGGCATAAAGGTGAAGCACACGCACGCACACACACACATGCAGTGTATTTTGTGTTTGGCTCAGGCGCTGCTCTAACGGCCAAGTTTGAGTAAGCACCGCAATCGAACGGCAGCGCAAACAATGGCAGCCAACACAACACAATGAAATGCCAGCAAATACCAGCGAACAGAAGTCAAATGTCAAATGAATGCCAAACGAAATAAAACGACAACAACGACGCCCCGCTCACGGCGTACGTGCAGGTGTTCACTCAACGGTGTTTGGGCTCACATATGCAGCACATACATATATGTGTGTATGTGTGCTCGCTAAAGTTATTGCCGCCATTTGGCGTGTACAAACACTCTTATATTTGGTACATACGTGTGTGTTATTTATTCAGTTGCGTCAATATTTTTGTATGTAAATCGTCTGTCGATTTAGTGAATTAGATAAATTTGGGGCACAATTGCTCACGCCCCGCACGCCGAACGTTGTCTGGCAGCTGATGCAATTACTAGACCTTTGTCTTGTTCGAAAATGGCTGATCATTTTTGTTCTTTAGATGGACACGTGGTGTAAATATTGAATGCCAGTGAGGACATCAATGGATTAAAGAAATATTTTATATTGTAATGTCCCTGACTCAGACGTCAAATTAAAGTGCGCGATTGACATTTTGTAGGACATGTCTCTGGTGCCTGTCTGAGGGGAAATCAATAACAATTATTTTACACCTCATTACAAGACAGCTACCAGTTATTTTCTGTGTATTTCGCTAAAGTGAAAAATTTGCTTGCCTCGCTGTCAACTAAGACTTCAACACTCATATGATATAGAAAAATGTTAACGTCGACTGCACGGAAGCTATATTAACTTCTAAAGATCAATTTACTACGGCATATGTGAATAAAAGCCTTTTTCTGGATTTTGGTCGTTTAGTTTATATGACAGCTATATGCTATAGTGATCCGATCTAAATGATTTCTTCGGAGATTGTAGCTATGTGTCAATTAATAATATGTGTGAAATTTTGGACGATGACTTGTCTTATAAAAAAATTATTCATAGAAGGACTTGATTTTGATCGGGCCACTTGTAAGGCAGCTATATGTTTACTGATATGATCTGAATAATTTCTTCAAGCATTGTAGCTTTTCTTTAAATAATAATATGTGCCAAATTATGTGAAGATAAGTTTTCATTTAAACAATTTATACATACAAGGACATGAGTTTCATCGGTCAATTTGTATGGCAGCCATATGGCATTGTTGTGCAATTTCAACCGTTTCTTCGGAGATTGTATTTATGGCTTAAATAATAATATGAGCCAAATTTTATTCAATACCTATACAAATAAAGAAGTTTTCCATACGAGCACTTAAGTTGCATCGGTACTTTGTGTGGCAGCTACATGCGATAGTTGTACGATCCGAACAATTTCCTTGCAGAATGTAGCCATGCCTTAAATAATATTATGTACAAAATTTCATGACGATACCTATTCAAATAAAAAAAATTTCCATAGGAGCCCTTGAGTTTGATCGGTACACTTGTATGGCAGCTATACGCTATAGTTGCACGATCAGAACAATTTCTTCGGAGATTGTAGCTATGACTTAAGTAATATTATGTGCCAAATTTCGTGATGATACTTAAACAAATAAAAAAGTTGTCCATACAAGTACTTCAGTTGCATTGGTCAATTTATATGGGAGCTATCTGCTATAGTGGTCCGATATAGGCAACTCCGACAAATGAGCAGGTTCTTCATGAGAAAAGAGTATATGCAAAATTTCAGAGCCATAGCTCAAAAAATGGTTAAAAAACATGGCTAATAGACTCAGCTTGTCACATTGATCAATAACACTAGTTTGTAATTACCGTTCCATCAATTTTTAACTCCAATAATTATGGCGGACATCAATTTTCATTTATCACAAATTTATTTCCAATATCCACGATACGAACTGCCGCACTTCTGCGCCACAGCTACCTATGTGCGTGTGTGTTTTTGCCCAGGCGACTGTCCCCAGGCGAATTAGCATTATTGGCCAACTTATGTTCGCATGTCAAGTGAGTGTGAATTTGGTTTGTTAAGTCTAAGTAGAACGTAACTTTAGCTCGTACACAAATGTATAAAAAACACGAATAACAACAACTAACAAGAGCACGCAGCATATGTGTGCATATGTGCTTATAAAGGTAACACAAGCATACTTAGCAGTTAAGTTGTGTGCGGGTCACTTTGCATAATTCAGTATTAATAATGCTGTACAAGCATAAAAGTTGTACGTTTTCAACAAAGCAACAAAGTTGTGCACCATTACTCTTGCCACACGGGCGTTATGGTATGCCCAAGGGATGCGAGCTTATTTTTAGTGAAGAGTGACCAGGCCGACACACCGGGCGTATGAGTAACATGCGTGCGTAGTAGGCACTATTGGACCCAGAGGCGAGTTAGGGATGGTGTGACAAGTTGCCTTTTGCTTTTAATGCCTTCTAAGTGCAAATGCTAAGTGAAGCGTAAAAGGGTTGCATAGCAGACCAGAGGAAATTAGTAGTAGTGCATAGACATGCAAAGATAACAGTGAAAGCGAGCGCGAGTGTGGGCTATGAAAATAGATTGCTACCGGAATTAGCATAATTTAAATAAAATTTGCTTTCAAAAACGCCTAAATATTTAAAATGGTCACGCGCACTGGCAACATGTGCTCGCCCCTTTGGCGCACATATAATGAAAAGTATTGCATAACTAAGCAGCACTTAAAAATTATTAACAAATTCATACTTTATGCATTCAATTTATTTACTTATACCACACACTTTTCGTCTTTGCAGTATGGCGAACTCTCGCTCACCACCAATCCCGCCTTCAGCCTATACAACACGCCACAGCGCGCGCCCGCCGCCCAACGCCCCGTCTACACCGCACCACCGCCGCTGCTCTCCACACGCACGCCACCCAACATCTACACACGCATACCCGGCCGCTCCTACCTGCCCGCCTACGAGACGCGCACCTCACCCACCTCACCCTACGGCTCGACCACCACCTGCACCATACCGCTGCTCAGCGGCCAATCCAACGGCTCTCTACAAACGAACAGCAGCACGCTGGGCAGCACTTCGGGCGGCGTCGGCACCGGCGGCATGGGCGGTGGCAGTCTCACCAGCAACGCCAGCAGCGGCATGCACTGCAACACCTTGCCACATCCGGGCGCTTTGCAGCATCACGCCTCGGCGGCCGCAGCTGCCGCGGCGGTGGCATCCATGACGACAAATGGCATGCCCTCGACGCTCACCTCATCGATGACATCGGGGAATATTAGCCTGGCCGCAACACAGTCGCTGCTCACTTCGCCGCGCACGCACAACGGCGCCGGCGTTGGTGGAGCTGGTGGTGGCAGCGGCGCGCTCTCACTTGGCGGCATGAGCATGGGCATGTCAGCGGCTACAGCGGCTGCAACGACGGCCGGCATGCCGTTACTCAACTCATCGTCCGCGTTGCTGGGCAGCGGCAACTATGAGACAGTGGCCTCCTGAGAATTACCGAAAGATGACATTAAGTGTCAATTTGTATGCATCGGTGGGAGTAGTACGTGTACGAGCAACGCGGAGCGCACCACAATCGTCTAGTGGGACGTGGGTGCGCAAATGGAGATGCGGAAGCGATGGAGAAAGTGCCGTTATGCGGGCATTGTGTAAATTACTTGTAATTTAAAGACTTAGCAATAAGACAGCAGAAGCAGGTTCACTTGTGACAAAACGCCGGCCGAGCAAGTGGCGAAAGCAAGTGTGGTGAGTTTTGAGCGTGAAATTTAACTTTGACTTATTTTCAGAAATTATGTGTGCGCTGAGAAACAATGTTTTGTAGCAAAAAAAATTCAGTTTCTGTATCATCGCTGAACTACTTGCACAAAGTACCTTAAGTAACTGCTAAAATATTTTTTAGAATAAAGTAAATTTTGTATATTTAATGCAATTACTTTCTTGTCAGTTGGCACAAACGAGTTTCTAAATTTAGTTTTTAGTACAAAAGTGTGCAGAAATGCCAGAAATCGGCGCGAATTTTGCAAAGTGAACAAACATATATAAGACTTCCAAATGAAATGCGTAGTTAAGTTATAGTAGAACCACTTAGTGCGATATATGAATGTATGTGTGTACTATAAATCATAAAATGTACTTTAGATCTAGCCAACTACAACTACCGCTAAGGGCAATGCATTTATAAAACAAGTACCTTTACGCATATCATTTATAAATATCTATCTGTGTGTAAAAGCGTTTGCCTAAAGAAAAACCTGAAAATGTTTGTAAGCTTAAATGGCGCTCACAGTGTCGCTGCTATGTATACCTAGTTCCTTAACTGATTTGAGTAAAGAGCGCGGTATGAGTTGTGTATTTTAGTTCTGTTGGTTCTTTTAGGCATGCTGCCAATGTTTTGCAAATTTGTGGCGCAGCTAAACTCTCTTGCCACATGACTTTTGAAAGACTTCGTAATATAATTGAAAGAAGCCTAGGCGGGCATAAAGTGGTCCGGAAACTTTTTTTATGCTTGCTTGCTATTTATATAAATTGTTCCTATGTTATTTTCTAGTAGCCTGTGTATTGTACTATTTTCTTATGCTCGCGCCAAAATGTAGGCAACAGTTTTTAAATTAATAACAATTTCCTTGTTTTATTTTCTCACTTTTATAATTTTTTCAACTTAAATTTCTAAACACTTTTTAAACTTTTGAGTTTTTTTTTTGTTTTATAAATTTTTAAATTTTTACCTTTTTTTAAAATTTTGCTAACATTTTTAAAAATTTTTTTTAATATTTTTTTCATATATTTTTTTACGTTTTTCTAATTATTTTATTTATTGTTTTCTAAATTTTATTTTTTAACTTCTGTAAATTTTTAAAAAATTGTTTAACTTAATATTTTTTTCATAATTTTTTTTTATTTTTTCTAATTATTTAATTTTTTTTCCAAATTTTTTATAACTTCAGTAAATTTTTAAACAATTGTTTAACATTTTTTTTAAGTTTTTTTTCTTTTTTTAAGATTTTGCTTACATTTTTTTAAGTTTTTTTAGTTTTTTTTTTTGAAATATTTTTTTTTTATTTCTTTTAGTTACTTTGTTTTCTTTTATAATTTTTTTTTTAACTTCTGTAAATTTTTAAACAACTTTTTAACTTTTTCTTAATTTTGTCTTAATTTTTTTAAATTATTTTTTGTTTTTTCAAATTTTTAATTTAATTTTTAGTTTATAAAATTTGCGCACATTTTAAAAATTTTTTTTTTTTTTTTTCTAATTATTTTGTTTTTTTTTATTTTTTTTTTTAACTTCTGTAAATTTTTATAGTGTTTAGTTTTTTATATTTTTTTAAGATTTTGCTTACGTTTTTTAAATTTTTTTAGTTTTTTTTAATATTTTTTTCATATATATTTTTGTTTTCTAATTATTTTGTTTTTTATAATATTTTGTTTTTAACTTCTGTAAATTTTTAAACAACTGTTTCACTTTTTCTTAATTTTGTTTTTTTCAATTTCTTTAATTTTTCTCAATTGCAAATTTTTAAAGATTTCTTTTTTTAATTTTTTAAACTTCTAAAGATAAAATAATGATAAACAATTAAATTTTAAGCAAAAATTAAATTTTGTATTATTTTAGGCAAAAATTAATTTTTTAACTTTTTTTTAATTTTTTAATATTTTTTCAAAAATTATTGATAATTAGTTTAAATTAAAAAACATCTCTTAAAATTAATTTTTAATGTTTTTTATTTATTTAATTTCCTAATTTCAAAATTTTCAATTTCTTGATTTACTCTTAATTTGATATAAATGTTTCCATAACCATGAATTGCAGCGTGAGCGCATAGCAGCCAAATCACTCTGTGCGGCGAAGCTTACAAGTATTTTACAAACAGAATTTAATGCAAAATTTAAAGCAGAGCCATAAATAATATATGTGTGTATATAAAAAGCAGCAAAAGTCTCTTTTAGTTAGTAATATATTTGGCAAAACTATAAAATACGCGTATTAGTGGTGGCTAAGATTTTCAGAATAACGCGAATCCTCAAAGAATTTCATAACCGGTAAATGTAAAAGGTGTGCACCCTGTATTGGCAACGAAAAAAGAAACATTGCAAAAAATCAGTTGAATTATGAAGAAAAAAATATACAAAAATTCTTCAAAAATCCACTAAGCGATGAGAGATTTGAAAGCAATTGGCTCTCTCTGTAGCAGCCAAAAATATTTCTGAGCCCCACTACTACCATTAAAATAGACTTTTGCACGTAAAAGCCTCAGTGTGTATATAATTGTATATAATATCTATAAAGTCTTTCATACATATAGCGTACAACAACTACAACATAATATAAATTAAAAATGAACGAGATGTAGACCTTTAGTTAGCCACATTGAACGAAGTTACAACATAACAGAAAAGACTAAATCTTGCGCGAATACTATGTACTACAGCAAATACATACAAAAATCCAACTTTAGCATATATTAACGAAAAACACTATATAAGTAAACGCAAAAATAAGCGTACAACAAACACTTAATGTAAAAACTGTGCTGCATTCTAAAACTAATCGAAATTCAATGACAAAGTGTGGAAACATATTTTGATTTTATGTATGTAAAAAGCATGCTATATAATCTATGTACATATATAGTATAACCGTAGTTAAAGAGAAATTCTTTTCATTTACATGCGATAGCTGAAAATTAAAGCGGACCAAATCACAGTGAACAAACTGAAAACTACATTTAATGCGATTTAAAATACATACACTAAAAAATTAACAAAAATATATAAACATACATATATATGTTTAACTAAAAGCTGTTAAAAGCAACTAAATAAATTACAAACAAATCAACTAATCCTTTCTCCCGCCCACAAAAATTGTAACTCGATGAATTTTTCTACCTACAAACCAAACAAAAAAAAATATATTAAAAAATTACGAAAACACACACACATAGAAAAATATGTAAAGTTATGGACAAAACTCGTATTGATTGTTGACTAGTTATGCAAATTTTATATTTATTGCTCTCACAGTTTTAGCTGAACGTCTGGTTTTTGGTGAAACAAAGTGCTTCTTCTCAAAGAATATTTAATATTGTAACAAAATCAAGTGAAAATTTCCAAAATACAACCAAACTCTTATATGTATGTGTGGAGGGTAGCTAGGCAAATACTTTTTAAATTCAATTTAAGTTAAGAAAATTTAAATTTGAAAATAATTTTTATGAAAATTTATGTGAAAATTGCAACAAAAAAATTATTTATAGCAGCTGCGTGAAAACTACAACAAAAAAAAATTATTTACGACAGCTATGTGAGAATTAAAACAAAAAAATTATTTTGAAAGTTACAACAAAATTTTCGAAATAAAAAAAATTTTAAATTAAAAATACGTTAGTTTGTTTGTATTTTTAACATTTAAACGCACAAACTTAAAGCGTACAATTATTTACATTTAAGTTAAATTAGTTGTAGAATCGTAGTGTAGCCATTTTTTCAAACAATTTGCAGTTTTGTGTAAATATTATGATTTTATTTTTGTTATTTATTATTATATATATTTTAGATTTATTTCTATGTTACGTTCTTTTATGGGAAATCAGCATCAAATGTTTTCAATTCTTTTGTTTTTAGAATTTCTCTCGAATTAATTTTTTTCGATGTTTTTTTAAAAAAAAATTGTAATTTTCTAATGTCGTTTTATTTTTTATTCAAAAAACTTCGTACTCTTTTTTTAAAATAAAGTTTTGTTTTGTTAATTTGAGGAAACAATTTTTGTTCCCTTTTTAATTTGATTTTTTATTTATACTAATAATTTCTTTTGTTTAAATTTTTTGGTTTATTTTCTTCGACAAAATTTATTATTTTTTAAAGTAATTTCTTTTTAGTTAATTTTCTTCCAGTTTTTTCCACAATTTATTACTTTCTACTTTAAAAAGTTTGATTTTTATTTTTTATTCAAAAAACTTTATACAAATATTTTTTAAATCAATTTTTTTGGTTCATTTTCTATGACAAAATTTATTATTTTTAAGTAATTTTTATTTTTTATTCCAAAAATTTGAACTAATATTTTTTTCTTTTTTAATTAATAAATTTTTTAAGTGATTTTTTATTTAAAAAAGTTATTCTAATAATTTTCTTTAAATTGCATTTTTTTTTATTTATTTTGTTTTCAAAATTTATATTTCATTTCTAAATATTTTTTATTATTTTTTTTAAACTTTATACTAATAGTTTTTTTATTTGAAAAGATAATTTTTCATTCATTTTGATATAGGAAATTTTGATTTTTATTTTTATCGTATTTTAATTTGACTTTTTATTTTTTATTTAAAAACTTTATGTTAATAATATTTCATCGTAATTATTTTTTGGTTCATTTTATCGACAAAATTATTATTTTTTATTTTTTTATTATTTTATTTTGTTTTATATTTTATTTTATTTTAATTTATTTTAATTTTATTTTGTTTTATTTTTTTAAACACTTTAAAATGGAGTATTGCGTGTGAGTTGTGAAATTTATGGCAAATTTGTAAAACTTTTTATAAATATAAAAAATTATTTCTTATATTGACTCTATAATTGACTAAAGAAATATTATATGAAAAAATAATTTCTTAAGAAATTTTATGTCAAGTAGGATATATTGTCAATTTTTATTCAAGAGATATATGCTTATTATATTTTTCATATATTTTATTTATTAAATTTGTTTCCTGTATACATTGACTTAATGTTTAAATATTATTTTAAATATTTTAAAGAATTATTTTTTATTGTAAATATTTTTTTATTTCTCTGCATTTTTACTGTTTTTTGTTCACTTGTTTTAAGAAAAAACTGAACAAAGACTTATATCTAAGCTCTTTTATGCCCTTATTTTTTACATTTTTTTTTTTTTTTGTAAAAATGCCCAAACCCTACTTAAGTATCTTTATTGCACGCCTTTATCAAAAAGTACGTGTGTATGTAGTTGCCACAAGAAAAAAATTCTATTATTGTTTTCTTTTCTTATCAAACCAACTTTATTTTTAATCATTAGCTGTTAAAAACACTTCAGAAAATATGTGAGAAATTTTAAACCAATAAATTGACAACTTTTTTACTTATGATGAAGAAAATATTGTATAATAATTAGCGTAAATTAAAAATAAAACACAAGTGGAATAAGAAATTATTAGATAATTAAAAGTAAAAAACCCGAACATGAATAAAACGAAGATATAAGCAACAAAAAAATTAAAAAGCAAGCTATTTTTATTTAAAATCATGAAATAGCATGGGAATTTTATGAAAAGTTTCGGAAGTTTCATATTACGTGGTGAGTGATTCAAGCAGCTCAAATTAAATGGCATGCGATTTTTTATAAAAATTTAGGACGTTTCATAATACATTATGGATAATTTCAGTGATTCAAGCAGCGCATAATATTCAAACCGCTTTACCGCAAACAGATTTACCTGGAGCCAGGATTCCGTCACCACGCTGCTCAGGCAGAAACTAAACATCTCTATGGAAATGCGTTCCATTTACATCCATCAAAGAAATATGCTCAAACATCTTAAGCCAACAATACAAATAAATTTACTAAATAATCATTCACTTCTACTAAATTTGCACAGTGAATCTTTTTATAATTGCTTCTTGCTTTGTCTTCTGCGCGCTCCCTGCTTCATTTAAGCTAAGCAAACACTCATCTAAGAGCAGATATGCCGAAATGTCAGCACAGGTCAGAATCAATAAACGCCAATTTGTTATAAATTAATTTTGCAGCATTTTCTAAACAAACAACTTTGCAAAATAAAATCTAAATAAACATTTCTAAGAAGAAAATCTGCATTTGCTAAGCACTTCAGCGCTGGTAAAAGCAAAGCCTGAGCAAATATTGGCTTTATTAGAGACATTTTATTTTAATGCCAATACAAATTGGTATTTGATTTCTTGTGATGAAAATCTAACGATTTTTATTTATTTTGCGGAAATATTTTCATGCTTTTGTTTGATCTTTGCTCAAAATAATTAATATTTATTGTTTATAAAGAACTTAAAAGGCATTGATTAATTAACTTTTTTAGTTGGCAAAACATTTGAAGGCAATGATTCAGCCATCACAGCCTTAAGGCCTTAAGGTATGCTACGCATTGGTGAGGATTCTCGGTTTGTTCTGCTGTGCTATATGTTTTGTATTTGAATTAATATTTTTCAATTTTCTACCAGGCTTTTAATGCATATTAGTAGCACTCAAGCGTTACTTCACAGTAATATAACTTATAACTTAACTAATCCATACCCGAATTAAAGCTTAAATATTATGTCCATAAAAGGAGAAACGTTCAGGCTTGTTGATACTAGAATTGAAATCAAAAGCAGCAACAACTGCGTCCGCTAGCAGATTATGAAGCGTGCTTCCTGTTTATTTGTCAAAATATACCAACCTAAAAGTGCTATTATATATATGTTCATATCACATATCAGCCTAAAGGTATACTACGACTCACGGCGCATTTTTTCAGCATGTCTGTAGTGCAATTTACATTCTTTTCTGTTGTCCTACGGACATGTAAAAGTGTTCGACAAGATCCCGATGCATTCTTGTTTAAAACTTGCGCGATTTCACTTGTCGTTAGAAAGAGGATTCGCTATGCTAGCTGCTCAAAATATTTTCAACTAACAAATGTATCGATTACTAAGTAGATTAGATGGCCAAATTATTGCTCTTGCTTCACTAAAGAGGATTTGATAGACATAAGTCTTCAAAAATTACTTTTGAAATTAAGTTCAACGGGTTACGTACAGTTTAACATCCGGAAAATGCCCACATTCACCAAACCTTTTATCTCATATAATAAATGAAATCCAACTTTTGAGCATATCAAAGACCTTGAATAATGTTTTGATAATTTTTGTTAATTATTTTTGCAAATTGAGCCATTGGCAACTAGTTTCCGGACAGATTGGCGGACGAAGGATTGGTAAGTAGATGAGTATAGGTTTTGATTACTCGAAGGATTTGAAAAGAACTAAAAATACCTTGAAACCTTAGGAAAATATTCCAGATAGATCACAGTGTTAAAAAAAAAATAAAAAATAAATATTTTTTTAAAAAATAAATATTTTTTTTTTAATTTCAAAACCAACGTTATCCTTCATTTATGATTTTTTTTTTTGATATTACAAAAGCCACATATTTATGAGTTTACGCTAATTTAATCTACCATTACGTTACTTGCCAAGATAAAAGGAATTATGCCTTTGCCAATGGAAAGGGTTTATTAGCAACGACATCAAAGTTCATATTTTTACCCCAAAAAGTCCATTTAAATTGTAACTAAGCGAGTGAATAAGCCTGCATAGAGCTGCTGCTGTTAACTCAAATCAAACCATGGCAACCTGAGCTATCGACTTCGGTGCTAGTGGGTGTGCTTGTCTTTGAAAATTTAGAATCTCAAACACAAACAAGCAAACCCGTTCACACACACATATACAAAACATCAAATAACCTACTAACATTGTTGTTGCATACCGTTGTATGTGTGCGTGTGCGGCCATGCACGTGCTGTTAATACGCAATTCCGGCTAAGCGATGTATGTAAATGCCACCAACAGCAATGCCACGCACAATAGTTATAGCCGCAGCTCTTGCTCGCATGCTTGCCTCACTTGCCGCTTCTTACCTTTCGCCATTTGCGCAGTCAAGTCGAAAGTACACACTTGCCACATTCGCAAGTAAATGTGGCCACATTGTCAAAACAACACAGACAAATTCACACCAAATGCCTAAATTTCCAATGCAAATTCGCCCGAAAATTTGTGCTAACCAACTTTCTTGGCCTGCCATATGTTG
Organism: Bactrocera neohumeralis; assembly: GCF_024586455.1. Taxonomy (NCBI): domain Eukaryota; kingdom Metazoa; phylum Arthropoda; class Insecta; order Diptera; family Tephritidae; genus Bactrocera; species Bactrocera neohumeralis. The sequence continues at coordinate 87,914,014 of NC_065921.1, read as the reverse complement.
TGGTGGTGTTTGCTCTGCCATTTTCAGACCCACTTTAACATATTTGCTAATGTGAGTTTAGGCGAGCGGAACATGTGTCGGCTTTCTAGGACTCTATTTGTAAAACAACGTGAGTAATAGTTGCTCATGAACCGCTCAGGTTTAAAATTAATGACCGAACTCACTTAGTAAGATATAAGCTCAAATTTTAAGCATTTTTTTATGCAGTAATTATAAAGCCATTGGGACCTCACATTGATTTTGTCATGGCGCAGGAGATTTCCGTTAAGTAATCGCTGCTGCTCTAATGAAATACTCTTTTTTCAAAGTATTTTATTGTAGCCTACAAATGCACACTTGCTTACCTTCCATCTTGGAATATAAATCACAGAGGCATACTTTTAGGCACTTAACCTAAATTCACACAATTTTACCTATAATAGCAGACCTAACACTCTGTAAGTGCATGAACCATTAAATAAGCAAGAATGTAACAATATATTTTAAAGTTCCGAGAGTATCAAATATGCTCCAATGTCGCCTACCCCAATCCCTGAACGAAAGAATGTTCCTGGAAGCCCGATTTCCGTAACTTTGAGAAAACCCCATTTACGTAGCTCTTTCTACTCGAGCATACTGTTTAACCTAATTTAGGTCTAAGGTTTGACTAATAAATCTGATTGAGATAAGGATTAGACCTACAAATTTTCACGCATAAACCAGATATTACAGTATCTTTCAGGTGGAAGTCGCTGCAGTCAGGAAAGTGGCTGGGATGAAAAGATATATATACGCATTACAAAAGATAATTGTCTTTAGAAGCAGGGTGGCAAAAGATGCCGAAAAGCGGCCGCTTATACGCAAGGTTCCAGGCTACGAAGAAATTCCGCGCAACGAAAGAGCTGATGAGATTGCCAAAAGTGTCAAAACGATATACAATGAAATTTCGAAAGAGCTTACAGATGGATCAGGGCAAAATTGGAATGCTTCAAGTACATGCAGGGTCAGCAAAATCATATACAACAGCCACGTGTGAAATCGCATGTGTTTTAGCAGCGTCTCGAAAGTACTGCCAGACGATGGCTTGACAGCTCACAAGCTACTGGCATCTCTTGCGAGCTGGATGGGTATAAATAATGACGATACTTGCAGTAAGCGCAGAGTAGTTGAAATGAGAGAAACAATATAAGTATTAAACACTATCTAGAACTCGCCTTAAGTATCTAAGAGCTTCGGATTTCAAGGGACTAGACGAGCTTTCAAGCTTAAATATCAAATGCCTCATAAAGTTAGCACAAAGCGTTGACGTACTGCATGACGAATACTTCAGCTCAAATTGAACCAAAGCTCATTCTGGCATTACTAAGAGGCAGTAGGTTTAGGTATAACGTGACAGTCGGCCAGTAAAAACTAACCTAACTTTATACAGGAATTTAAACTGAAGCTTTTCTGAGTCGAGTCTACCTTTCGATATAAAACATGCTTTAAGAAAAACACAATTTTGTAATCTCTAATAAAAATCGTAAGTTCCCTAGAACTAAACATTTTTCCTAAGTTTAAACCTTTAAAAACTTTTAGTTCGATTACAAATTTATTAAGAAAAAAGATTTACAACAATTAACCATTCTTTAGTTTTCGCGGTTGTGCTCGTCAACGACTGTATTCGCTTTTATTAATATGTACCACTGACATTTTTCCAGCCTGTCAGTTCAATTCATGCATACAGTCATTCAATCATATATTCATTACATTTCAACAATCAGCTCCTCCATTTACACCCACACACACGCACACCCATGTAATTTGTTGGCAGTTGGGCGAACACTCGTAAACTGATAAATGGAAAATGCCAAACTTTGTCGATGACTGAGTCAGCCATGCAACCGAGAATGAAATGACCGAGCTACACTCTCAACTCGATACAACTGAACACGCGCTCAGCCGAGCTGAACCGTGCTGAGTGGACTGAGCGCACTGAACTGCTGCCATAATCATCGTCAATTATCAACCAATTTCGTTTGTTATTAACTTGTATGTGTTCGCATTTTCCACTGATTGCTACTGTCAAGTAATTTCCACTCATATATCTGTCTATATTATATAATACGTATACGGATATATGTATACGAATGTATGTGTGTTTGATTTTTGGCAATTTTTCTACGTTCCCTATTATCGCGCAAATGATTCATTGGAAATGTTTCATATATGTATCTATATATCGGTGGACATAAGTATAAATATGGTACATATACGAGTACTATGTAGGTTATATATAGCCTGCAATGTCAAGTAGAATTTCGCAGTATTTTAACGCCTATGAGTTTGATCACCACTGACAAGGTTTTACTCGTTTTCGATGGTTATTGTTGTGTTGACCATATTTCGCTATAAGCTGTTTACATATATATGTATATATATGTAAATTTATCTATATGCATTAGGGTGTTCGCAAAAAAGTAAAATTCATGGTCTCCTCAATCGCTTGCGCTTAGTCCATGCCGCTGAAAACACTGATATATATAATATAAGTGTTGCACCAAACGATTGCAGTTAATCTCAGCCGAGCAGAGCTTTCTCGAGCTGCCAAAATCTATCCAAAACGGTATGTATATGAAAAGCTATCTTTTCAGGCCTCTCAGCACAAGTTGAACCCTGTCTTCTATCGCTCAATCAGGAGCCACCCCAACACACATACAATAGCACAAATTGTTATTGTCAGTCCATATGCTGGAGCCTGTCAATTTCATTCATTTCTGGCTTATTATTTCCTGTCATTTGTACGGCATCGACAATGCAGCTCGACAACGCTCAACTAAGTTCAGCACAATGCCGCTGCGGCTAGTTGGCCACCGCGCCAACATACACTACTCGGTGGGCCCGCTCTGACAGCGAAATACAATTTCATCGAACGCATCTCACTTAGCAGATAACAAGGCGCCTATTGTCCAGTTACGTTCAACACACACACATATTATATATTTCATTTATGTATGTATAGAAACTGTGTGCCTTGGCTTATGTGCGTGAGTCCCTACAAATGCTAAAATATATATACTTATATGGTAAATATGGATACATACCATATATATGTTCGCAAACAGGAAAATTAGGATTCACAATGCCGCACATCACACAAATGAAAATATACATTTTCAAAGTGAAAAAAGCGTCAAAAAGTAACAACAACGAAAAGCAACAACACCAGTTAGCTGCACATTTCTGTTGGCATTGAAACTCGTTAATATTTCCACGTCAAATTTACTCTGCTCAATATGAACATTGACGTGTTGTTGTTATGTTTTGCTGGAGTTGAGTTAAATTTTCAGAATTTATTTCACATTTAGCTTTTCAGCGAATTCGGTGGAAACTTTTCAAAAAAAGACAAATTAATAGTATAACCTTCAATTGAAATGCAATATTTTCAAATTTGACTTCTCGTTGAATTTTTTAGTAAACAAATAGAATTAAATTTTTATAAACAGTTACATATAGTCACCTGAAATATAAAACAACGTAGCATAACTTTTCATAAGTTCACAGGCGATGGAAAAGCGGTATAATTGCAACCACTCATATTGAAACGAAATTTGAGTTTTGGTTATAAACTGGTTAAATATTGGTTAGCATATGCTTGTATTGAAAAAAAAAATTGAGTTTTGGTTATAAACTGGATATACATATTTTGGTTATTGTATACTTATGTATATTGAAAACAAAATTTGAGTTTCGGTTATAAAATGGTTATATATTGGTTATCACATACATATCATATCTTCAGGTATAAAAATCTTCAGCTAACTGCGAAGACCGCTTGGTGTGGATTTTTGTACCCCGAAATTTAGAAAATACGTTAAAATGACATTTTCAAGCTTATGCTAGACAAACACTTGTCTACTGGCAGAAACACAGATAATATGTACAAGCTATAGAGTTTGTAAAATCCGTCGCTAAATCAAACCTCTAAAGAAGAGCTTTTGAATCAAGGAGAACTATTTTCGTTGCCTACCTTTAGGTTGGCCTATTTTTAATATAGTTTCTGCCACAACCTCCCACGTAATCTATGGTTTCGAACTCATTCGGCATGATGTTCAAACACTTTCCTTTCAAAACATACACCAAACATCTAGAACAATAACTTTGGAGCCAAACTAACTAAGTTCCAATAACGTTCCTGCGACATTAGGGTCTAAGTAACCGGAATGTACCCGCATTTTTATCATGGAATGGACTGTCAAACTGGTAGCTTTTCTCCAAATTACTTCAAAAGTATTTTCTTTCACTACAACAATAACAACAACAACAACTAACTAAGTTTTAAAATAGTTCAAAAAAGAAGCTGGCAGGACTACAAACTTACACCAAGCATGAGAGTTGTAAGTTGCGCAGCTAATTCAAACATCTAAAGGAGAGTTGTTGAATCAAGAAGATCTACTTACGTTGCCTACTTTTAAGCAGAACTATTTATTTATTTATTTATAATAATTCATATAACAAAAAGAGTTTTATTATATAAATACATAAACGCAGCACTGGCTACGAGGCCTTCAGCCGAGAACTAATTTTACTATCGTTGATGCTAAAGCCTCCTAAGTACTCTATGGGTACAAACTCATGCGGAATGATGTCCAAAAGTTCTCCAATCGCCAAACATATAGAGCAGTGACATCGGAGACGAAGTAACTAAGTTAATTTAAGTTTTATTATACGAGTAATTCAAAAAGATCCTTAAAAAGCATTTTTTGAATTCAAAAGCCATCATAAACGTTTAACATATATATAAAAAATGTAATATTCCAGGCATTAAACATTCCATTGGTGCACACACATTCCAGTATATGCGCGTGTATGCAGTTTGAAAAAAAGAGAAATGTTTGTAACATGTTAAATATTTCCGCGCCACTTGACCGCCACAAATGCTCGTTAAAGAATTTAATTAAGTTAATGGACTAACCTGACCGATGCAATGCTGATAAACTTAAAGTGGTTAAAATAATTATAAACATGTGCTGAGCACCTGCGGTCTGTGCGCAACAAAGGCCAAAGCACATACGCACACACTCACACACATGACCAGGTGTTTGCCTTGCCATAATGCACATACACATATGCAAAAGTTGTGAGTGTTTGTGTGTGTGCGTGTGTGTGTAACACAGTTAACAGATCAAATCACATTGATTAATTACGAAGATAAACATTTATTTGGCTTTATGGCATTGTATTGTGTAATGCTTTGTACAAATATGTGTGCATGTGTGTGTGTGGATATGAGTGTATAAGTATATGTGTTGGTATATATGCATAAGGTGTATGTTTACTTAGCTTTGTGCGATGACTAACTTATAAGCAATTAAATGTAGATAATAAGCGAACTAATTAATTTATATGCATTTATATAGGGTGTAGCAAGATGAGCGAGAATTATTTAATAGAAAAGCAAAGGGGAAGAAAACGCTTCGGTTGCACCAAGCTATAATACTCTTCACAATTACAAAAGTTTCCATATAATATCTTAATTCCGACAGTTCGGTTTGTATGGCAGCTATATGCTATAGTGATCCAATCTGAACAACTTCTCGTAATATTACATTTATTGCATCAGATAGTAATACATGCCGAATTTCGTCACAATATCTCATGAAATTAATAAGTTTTCCATAGAAACACCTAGTTCCTATCGTTCAGTTTGTATGACAGCTATCCCCTATAGTTGTCCCCTAGAGTTGTCCGGTTCCAACAAATGAGCTTCTTCTTGGTTAGGAAAGAAAGTGTACAAAATTTCAGATCGATATCTCAAAAACTGCGACGGAAAGATGTCCCTCTGCTTGGCTAGAGCTCGCATCAGTTCGTCATACTGAACATATTTTATAGGACTCCGACGCTGCCTTCTGTATGTTACTAACTTCGGTGGAAACATAATTTACATAATATAACGCTTATGGTATAATTAAAAGATACCAGTTGTCTCTTCTCTCTCCCTCTTTCTCTTTAGAGTTCCCTTTTACTTTCTTCAGAAAATCAGTAACGTTCAATTTTCTTAAAGTTTGTCTGAAAGCATTGAAACTTTTGCTTTCAAAATATATGAGACGGTATCAAAAAAGTTGAGTCTGTATGTTCCATTTAGGCACTACTGGTAGCAAGGTAAAAACTGAAAATATATAAAATTCTTTTAAAATTATTCTTTAAAATTCTGCTTCTTGATTCCCTCATATTATAAGCGCCAATATTGCATTAAGTCACCCATTATACATTTGCACTTATACTTCGGTAAATATAGGAATTATTCCATATTGCTTTCGATATTGCTAATGGTATATGCTCATTACTAATCCATAATTGCTGGCTTGTTATTAATTTTCAAGGACGTCATTAAGCCAATCGGGTAGTTATTTCAATGAAAGTTCGAATACAATACGAATATAATATGAGTTAATATTTCATTTGCTGTCGATATATGTTTGAATTATTCTATTATAATAATAATAAATTAGTTTAAATATGGTATTTCTAAGTCAGTGAGTTTGTAGGTAGTTTCGAAATTTATTGAAGTTTTGACACGCGAGCGCTATTTCTGTTGTTTACAGTAACTTAAAATATTCTTCTCGACTAAAAAATGGAAATAAGTCGCTAACATTTTCGCGCGATTATTTTTCACAACTGCCGACATGTATTGAGTCAGCAGCCGTGCATCGATGCACTTAAATCAATTTTTGGCGTTGAAACTCTTTGAGAATCACTTTTCATTGATTGAATAGGAAATTAACACGGGGTCAAAGAGCTCACCAAGGCGAACTTCGTGAAGATCGCCAAAAATTGTTATTGTTCCGGAAACTTTGATGCCCTGCGCAAATTGATATTATAAGAACGTCATGTGACCATTTCGGGAGATTGAGACAACTAAAGGCATTAGTGGTACCGGCATACATTCAATATATTTTTTACGTTGGATTTCACACAATTTGTCTATCGCTCAGAAAAAGGCTCGTGTCGCTTGGTCTGAAATATAAAAGAGAGCTCTCGTACTAAGAGGAGATAGGGTATATTAAGTTGGTCACGAAATATGTTGTACTCAGAAGGAAACGACACAGACCGAGTATATAATACTGTGATCAAGTTCGTAGTACTTTTAGGGACATCTATGCTAAATTTCACGTCAAAATATTCATTTGTATTTCAGTTACCCGTCGTTTTGTGTGGCTTTAAAAGTAAATTCTTCGATTTATTTTTACTATGTCGGAATTTATTGAACAAAGAAGTGCGATAACGCATCATCTCATACTGCATTGGTTATTCGTGATCGTTTCGCCACATTTTCAATTAATATCGTGCCGCAACTACCGCATTCGCCTGATTTACCTTCATGTAACTTCTGGCTATTCAGCAAATTCACATGAACACTCCGAGAATACCGTTTTGACGTTTTCTTTGAAGAAGGCGCTGAAGGCCATCACGAGAATTTTTCCAAGCGCTATGATGACTGGAAAATTCGTTGGCATAAGTGTATTGCAGCGGGAGGGGATTACGTAGAAGAAGATGAAATGAACAAAATTCACCTTTCAATTTGATCACAGTACTATGGTATATAAATGTCAGCTGCTTCGCACTAATTCACCAGTTTCGAAGATATCGAGCTGAAATTTTGCATAAATCCTTTTCTCTTTCCGAAGTTGTTCATTTGTCAGAACAGCCGATATTGGGTCGCTATAGGCTATAGCTGCCATACATACTGAACGATAAAAATTAAATTCTTGTTTGAAATTTTTTATTTGTGCGGGGTGTTATAGCTTCGGTGCCTCCAAAAGTGAATAAATTTTTTTTTCTTGTTTTTGTTAAAGTATTCGGATCACTTTTGTGAAAATTCATCTTCTTTTTAATTGGCGTAGACACCGCTTACGCGATTATAGCCGAGTTAACAACAGCGCGCCAGTCGTTTCTTCTTTTCGCTACATGGCGCCAATTGGATATTCCAAGCGAAGCCAGGTCCTTCTCCACTTGGTCCTTCCAACCTCCACTCCGGTCTTCCTTTTCCTCTGCTTCCCTTGGCGGTTACTGCGTCGAATACTTTCAGAGCTGGAGTGTTTTCATCCATCCGGACAACATGACCTAGCCAGCGTAGCCGCTGTCTTTTAATTCGCTGAACTATGTACATGTCAATGTCGTCGTATATCTCGTACAGCTCATCGTTCCATCGAATGCGATATTCGCCGTGGCCAACGCGCAAAGGACCATAAATCTTTCGCAGAACTTTTCTCTCGAAAACTCGTAACGTCGACTCATCGGTTGTTGTCATCGCCCAGGCTTCTGCACCATACAGCAGGACGGGAATTATGAGCGACTTATAGAGTTTAGCTTTTGTTCGTCGAGAGAGGACTTTACTTTTCAATTGCCGACTCAGTCCGAAGTAGCGCCTGTTGGCAAGAGCAATCCTGCGTTGGATTTCCAGGCTGACATTATTGGTGGTGTTAATGCTGGTTCCTAAATAGACGAAATTATCTACAACTTCAAAGTTATGACTGTCAACAGTGACGTGAGAGCCAAGTCGCGAGTGCGACGACTGTTTGTTTGATGACAGGAGATATTTCGTTTTGCCCTCGTTCACTGCCAGACCCATTTTCTGTGCTTCCTTGTCCAGCCTGGAGAAAGCAGAACTAACGGCGCGGGTGTTGAGGCCGATGACATCAATATCAATGAAAATTACATCCATTTAAAACGTTTGAAGTATTTTTCCAACTTTCTTGTATTGCTATCACCACATCTATCACTTTCACCATTCATTAAGCAGAAATGCCCTTAAATAGCATTTATAAATGTTAAGCGATATCCGAATGCGAATGTATGCTAACTGAAACTTCTTAAACAATGCGGCCTCCTCCTTACTACTGAGGCATTTCCGACTGTAATTATTTGTTTAATTGAAATTCTATTTGCGCACACACACACACTCGCACGAGAGCATTGCAAATAAGCACCGCAAGCGCATTACTCACTCCAGTATTTATGAAGCTGGCACTTCCGCCGTACAATGTACGACTAATTGTTTTAACTATTACTAACTACCCGCCACACATACACACACACATGCTTTAGTGCACAAATACACAGCCATTGAGTTGCGCGTGTGTGTGTATATGTAGTTGGGTGTATGTGTACGAATGGGCTTCAAAACAAATATTCGATAATGAAACGCAATGGCCTGATTTGCTTGCAACATTAAATTCCCAGCATATTTTGCTTTATGTAGTGCACGGCGTTTTTGTTGTTATTTTCTTGTTAATATTTTGTGTAATTTAGTACATAGTTGCTGCAGCATGCATAGTTTAGAGCAAGCTGAGGTTGACTGGCGGTTGGCGTTATTGCCAAACTACTAAGCAAATTTGCAATTGCCAGCAAGCGATGGCGTACTTGCCACACACACACACGCACGCTTAAGTGTGCTGCAGCTCAAGCGAACAATATGCCAATGCACACAAACAAACAAACAAGCAACGCAAATGCACACAAGTTTGCATACGAGCGTGTGTGTGTGTGTGTGCTTCCTATAGTTGAGCGCATGTGGCAGCAGCGCTGTATTATATAAGCAGTGCTTCCCATATAGCGTTGCGTTCGTCGTTAATTGCACCTCAAAGCAAATAATTTGCATCGTTGCATTTAATTGCTAAACGCATTAATATCTCGGTAATATATTTACATGAGCACTTCGCCAATACAATTCGAAGAATGAATGAACGAGTCAGTAAGCGAGTGCCAGGCGGTGGGTTTCCAGCCAAGCAGTGCTTAAATGGCAGTGACATGAAAGGCAAAAGAGCTTTGCTTAGGTATGAATGCCTCTGAGCTCATATTAACTGTATTATATAACTGTATAATATATTGTTGTTGCTGTAAGCATAATCTGTGCTGGTATTGAGGTAAGCAGAGGAAGTGCGTGTGTGTGTGTGTGTGTGCATTACTTGTAATCGAGTCATTATCAATTTGCCTTTATTGAATATTTATTAAACGAAACAATGCGATTGTGCAAATTTACTAAATTCCTAACGATGCTCAAGGCAATGCCGAACTGCGGCAAAATGCGAAGCCATACCCATGCGTGTGTATGTGTGTATATGCGCTTAATCGCCTTGAACTATGGGGCACCTATTTGCATGTGATAGCGAGGCTTACGGAGCGAGTGGTCTGAAGTGGACTCGTTTTCAAAGTTACCTGATTTGGGGTCGAATACACATACATACATACATATGCACAAGGGTAAATTTAAGTATTTTTAAATAATTTTTCAGATGAATATTTGCTACGTAGATGACTCTAGCTTATGAGTTTATTTATACAAGAAAAAAAATTGTAGTAAATTATGTAAAAAGAGACAAAAAATTATATAAGAACAAAGAAATCCGTTAACTTCAGCTCTGTCGAAGCTATTATACTCTTCATAGTTACATTTCTTAAAGCAAAAAAGGTATAAAAATATTTGTATCTCGATTTGGATCGATCAGTTTGTATGGCAGCTATATGCCATAGTAGTCAGATCTGCGCAGTTTCTATAGAGTTAGTACCGTTGTGTTAGAAAATAATCCATGCCAAATTTCATGATGATATCTTGTCAAATGAAAAAGTTTTCCCATACAAAAACTGGAGTTTGAGCATTCACGGTCAGGATGTTATCGTTGCTTTGAAAATAATCCATGCCAAATTTTGTGAAAATATCTTGTCAAATGAAAAAGTTTTCCATACAAGTACTTGAGTTCGATCGTTCGTTTTGTATGGCAGCTATATGCTGTAGTAGTCTGATCTGCACATGTTTTACTCAGATTATACCGTTGCTTTGGAAAATAATCCATGCCAAATTTCATGATGATATCTTGTCAAATGAAAAAGTTTTCCCATACAAAAACTGGAGTTTGAGCATTCAGTTTGTATGGCAGCTATATGCTATAGTCATCCAATCTGAACAATTTCTATGGAGTTAATACCGTTGCTTTAGAAAATAATCCATGCCAAATTTCATGACGATATCTTTGTCAAATAAAAAAGTTTTCCATACAAGAACTTGAGTAGGATCGATCAGTTTGTATGGCAGCTATATGTTAAAGTGAAACGAATTGAATAATCTCTTCGCAGATTATAACGCAATTTTTTTCTATAACAACAACAAATTTTCGTAAAGATATCTTGTCAAATAAAAAAAATTTTGTACGAAAACTAAATTTTAATCTTATAAATTGTATGACAGTTATATGCTTTGATGGTCGAATTTACGTGGTTCCAACAAATGTGCAGCTTCTTCAAGAATAAAGTATGGGTGCAAAATTTCAAATCGATATTTCAAAACCAGAGTGACTAGTTTGCACAAATACAGATATACAAACAGATGGGCTTAATCGACTCAGCTCGTTATGCTGATCACTTATATATATGTACATATACTTTATAGTGTCCCCGACGTTTCCCTCTGGCTGTTACAAACTTTGCGGCAAACTTAGCAAACCTTGTTCAGCATATATGAGTTTTATAAAAAGTATATACAAAGTTATTATCAAGCAATTAATTAGAATTATGTTGCAACATAACATCTACCACAATTATCGTACAATCCAATGAAAATGCATTGAGTGAAATTGTCATATAAATCGAAAATTTCGATGAATGTACAAATACAGGAAATTATGCCGAGTCATGAGATTGCGAATGACTGCACACAGCCTATTATGGAAACATACACTTAATATGCAACAACCGAGGTTTATGTGATAATCAAGTATATGTAGATGCATGCATATGTTATAAGTTTTTATTGTTGTTGTTATTATGATTTTCATTGTCAACGGAAATGAATAGTTTCCGCTTAATTTCGAATATTTCGGCCGAAAATGCGCATGTATGGGTGCATATTAAGCTTTTCGAGATTGTATGTAGCATACTTTATGGCGCTTTCACCGAAAAAAGAATTAATGCGCTACAAAATAATAGAAAATAATTTAATTTTATTTTATGTCTTGCTTCTGGCAACGAAGCAGTGCTCATCGAAAAGTATTTCATTGTACTTTTTGAAGCAAAAACTTGCATGAAAATACCGTTCATTATGGCAGAGTGACGAAAAGATTAGTGAGAGTGTGAGTCAGCAGTATCCCACGCCAATTAGTATAGGTAATTTGAATAAGTTTTTGGTAAATTTTGAGCACTTTTATCACAGTGTTTCTCTTACTTAGCATGTTCTATAATGGGAATTTAATAGGAAGGGTATTGACAAGTCAATTGAAAGGTCTTCGGTCTCCCATAGTGACGCACATTTTTGGCAAAATTCGTTTATTTATTCTTTATAGTCCCCCACCAAAGGTGATTCACTGATTATAGCTATCCTCCAACTTTTCGATACCATTTTTGTAGTACGATTTGTACTTTGCTATAAAATAGGCTTAAGTTTTGGCAATTGCGCCTTCATTCGACGAAAATTTCTTGCCAGCGAGCCTTCTCTTGAGGTTTGAGAAAATACTCACTGGGGACCAAATCTGTAGAATACAGTGGAAGCGGAAGCGATTCAAAGCCCAATCCATGGATTTTCGCCAATGTTTTCAACAACTTGAGACACGGTGCATTGTCTTTCATCAAGATCATCACTTCCTTTTCCTTCAAACACGGCCGTCTTACGGCGATTTCGATCTTTAAGTGGTCCAATTACGTTATATAATGGTCGCTGTTGATTTTCTATTTTAAGGTAGTCAATAAAACATCTTCCATGCGCATCTCAAAATACAGACGCCATAACCTTGCCAGCCACTGTTAGGTTTTTCCACGCTTTGGAGCGGATTCACCGTGCGCAGTCCACGCGGATGACTTTCGATTGGACTTCGGAGTGAAACGATATAGCCTCACTTCGGCCTTAGTCATATATCGACGCGAAAATTCGGGTTTTGAATGCTTGAACATCTCCAAGCACTGTGCGGAATCATCAGCTCGTCGCTGCTTTTGATCAAAAGTGGGCTTGCGCAGCACCCACATTGCACAGAGCTTTCGTATGCTCAAATATTCATGAATGATATGATGTACATGTTCAATTGGTATCTTTAGAGTACTTGCTATCTTCACTTTATGGTCAATAAAAATTATTTTATAGACTTTTTCATTATTTTCGTCGGTAAAAACCTCTTTTGGACGTTCGCTGCCTTAACCGTCCTTGGTGTTCATTTCGTCACGTCTTAACTTAGCAAACCAATTCTTGATGGTTGATTTTCTTAGGGCAGTGTCCGGAAACTCATTATCAAGCCAAGATTTTGCTTCTACTGAATTTTTTCCCTGCAATAAGCGTTAGCTTATTAACAAGCAAAACTTCGCCTTATTAATTTTTTTCGCAATAACAAAAGTTGCTACACTCAAAATGGTATAATTCACAAACTAATGATCTGACAGCTGTCAAATTTGAGCACGAACCTTTTGAAGGCCAGTGTTAACTAAAAACCTTATGGAGTAAATTCTAGTAGCGCCGTCTATGTGTCAGGCCGGGAGACCTTTCAATTGACCTGTTGAGTACTTACTATAGATAATAAACACGAGTGCATGTGGGATACAGCTTCAAGTGTCACGCTGATGTTTTTCGATGTTCTTTCAATTTACATTTGTGAATTGAACCCTATACTTTACGGAACTAATACCTAAGACACAATTCGATTCAAAATCTTCCCAAACATAAAAATAAACTTTGCTGATCTTTTCAGCAAACCCTCCTTTAACCCAATCTATTTGCAGCAACGCGCTTCGCTGGCAAACGCCGCAATTTAAAATAATTTCTAGCACACACACATCCGCATATGCATCTAGTAAATTGTGTTACATGGCTGTAATAAAAATATATTTTAAATTTATGCGAGCGTGTGTATAAAAATGTGCACATTTCAGAGTGTGTTGCTAAAACCGCCAACCACAAGATATGGCAAATAAAATAGAAACACGTCAAAGTGCACGAATTTCTCAATAAAATGAAATGTTAGAAAAATCGTGCAACACACACACACAACGCCGTGAATTATTTATGAGCGCAAATGTTAAATATGCTGCTTGCACAGCACACGCCGCTGGGTTTAGAGGCTGCCTTGCGATCCAAAACCCGGCCACCAACGCGAAAAGCTAAACCACACACACATATATATATATATATATGTATGTATATGTAGATAGATGGAAAATGCATAGTACACAACACGCTGGCGCACGCCCACTCACGTCGGCCCAAGCGCGGCAAACGTGCGACGCATTGACGCTGTATTGGTGAATCGGTGAATCGGTGGCGCTCGCGAAATGGTAAAACGTTAATTTGCGGATGCGGAATCAAATCAAATTTGTTTCATTTACGAGTTTTATTACATTTCAAATGCCCAGAGCCAAGCAGTGCCAGCTAAAGCTGAAACACGCTGTACGCCCACATGCGAACACCTGCAGGAGGGCGGCGCAGGGCCAAGCGTTGATGTCAATGTGGCCAAAAGCATATTTTGTCTGTCAACTTTAGTGAAATCGTCTTTCAAATTTTTATTTCTGCAGTTGTTGTTATTGTTGTATGCTGCTTGCCACGCACGCATTAGCATTGATTTGTATATTTTAGTGTTTGCGTGTGCGATTGCGAGTGTGTGCGTGTGTGTTTAGTGGAATGTGCAAGTATTTGCCTGCCGTACATCTATTTATATTTGTATTTGCTTTGGTGTTGGTGTTGGTGTTGGTGTTGGTATTGGTATTGCTGTTTGCGCTTATGTTTGTACTTATTTGGCTTTCATGTCGGTTGCTGACTAACGGCGTTTAAAAATGAAATGCGTTGCAGTCGGCAATAAATGTTGCACGCGCGCTCACTCCCACCGTTTAAATTGAACGCGATTGAATGGAATCAAATGAAATTGTATTGAATTTTCAAATCTTATTTAAGTGTAGCGTTGCGTTGCATAGACATATATATATATTTATATATATATTTTTAGATAAAAGTTTACGATCATCGTAGAACTGCGCGCTTTAGCAAAGAGAAAATATAAACATAGAGACATTCAGACTCTTATTTTTATATATAAATATATATATATATATATATATATATATGTATATACATATACTCTTTATATTATATAAGCTTCTGGATTAGTCTTCCGTTTCATGTGTCACGTTCACCAGCTGACTTCCTTATTCACAGTTATGTCACAAATGTGCGTAAGCCTTCGAGTTAATGCGCACAAACGGAAATACGAGAATATTTTAATGAAAAATTATCATCAAGCTTTAAAAAATGCTATGCGTAGCTTGAATTCAGGAATATTAAAGTAATTCGTAGCATACATATAGGCGATGATTAATTTTTCAACCATTACCATATGAAATATTCATCATACGCCATGTTATACCATCCCAAAACGACATCGAACTGGCATTTAGTAAGGAAAACATATATTCAAATTAAATTTTTAAAATAAAACTCAGAAAAAAATAAACTAAAAATAAAAAAAATAACTGACACTTCAGTTTCGTTACACCAACTCAACTCTGCCTAATACAAATACAAACAAAATTTCAAGGCCTGGCTCAAAGCAAATCAAACCCCTCACTGAGCTCTAAAGCAGTGAGTCTTACTTTCACCGCACCAAAATTTCACAAACACTTCTCCCACAGTGCCACTGGCATTTTCAACCCGTAGAGTAATCATTAATTCTTTTTCGAATTTTTGTTATTGTAACTGCCATTTTGCATGAAAGGTGTGAGCGCACAACAAAAACGATGTGCTGCCAAACAGCAGGAAGGAAACAATAAACAGAAATGTGCCATAAGAACAACAACAGCAGCGCATAGAAGTTAGTTGTTTCAGTTGACAAGCATTGTGCTGATGATTTTTATGCCAATATGCCACAACCATTTGCCGTTATGCATGTGTGCTGCTTTGTTTACCTAACGACGATGGCGCTTTGGTGTATTCCTAGGTGTGCAGCTGCATTTGTTATTGTGTTCGTGTGTGTGTGGTGTTTGCGAAGTTTTCTTTCCATGTTTACTTTCAATTCAGTCAAGCAACAATCCAACTCCCAAATGCAATTATTCGCACCACATTGATTTCGTTGCATTGTGCATTTTCAATTTGCATTGAACTAGAACTTTTCAGATGCGAAGAGTGTGAATTTTTTTTTGCTAGAAATGCAGTTACTCAAACAGTCATGTGGACATATGCGTAGCATGCAGCAAGCCCATCAAATTTTTTAAGCAAATTTCGCTGCAAAAAAGGCATGTAGAAATAGGGCATTCTCTGTAATTCTGATATTCCTAAAAATAGCCGGTCTCAGCAGCCTTTCGGTGTTGATGCTTTGGGAATTTAATAGAAGAATAATGTTGTTGTGTTCATATTTAGCAGATAGTTCTAAAAGTGTATCTAAGTCTAACTATAATGAGTAGTGTGGTGTTACTCGAATGATGCAACATGTATGAGAAGTTATGTGGTGGTGCCTATTTCACAACAAAAGGTTCAAGGTTTATTTATGTCTTGTCAAATAACTTAAATTCGTGGCTAAAAACGAAAAATATGCACTCTAAGACTTTTTTTAAATTATCTGCAATCAAAAATATTCCACAATATGTTGCAAGAAGTTGATGATCTTAATGTCAACCAATCCCTTCACATATCATCATAATTGAGCCATCACGACTGTGGTCTCGTAAAATGTCTGAAAAAGACATAGAGATATACATAGAACAGCTAAAAAAACAGCCAGACACCATTAAAGAATCTCTTTTTTTAAGGTTTTTCAGTTAAAAAAGCACTTGGACTTTCGGTAACAACCTAAAATATTTTGTCGGTATATGACTTCTTTCCATGTCATAAAGGTAGAAGGGTATAGTGACCGTTGACTGTTGGATTCAGTTGGCTTATTATACTAAGTGCCTGTCAACAACTCACCGATGCTGAAAAAAATCCCCTAATTTTTTCACATAAGCTGCCCAGTTTCTTTTAGATAACTGTGACTGTAAGAAGCGTTGAAAGTATCCCGAAGTGAGGCTCAATTGACTCGAAAATTCTTTACCTTTGGTGTACCCACTGAACCGGCCTAATAAGTTCAGCTTCTTTGGTGGCTCTTTATATTAGAAAGATGACCAAAACATTCTTTTTATAAACTGCTTTAGAACCAGTAAACAATATAAAAAAAAACAGTAACAGAGTGGTTAGGTTAGGTTATACTGGCTGGCTGTCACGTCATACATACACCCACCGATCTGTAGTAATGTCAGATGAAGGTTCAGTTTAGTTTGAGGTGAAGTATTCGTCTTACAGGACGCCAAAGCTGTTTGCGAACTTTAGGAGCGATTTGATATCGTCTCGACTCTTGAACTCCGAAGTTCTTAGATACTTAAGACGAGATACAGATAGTGCTGGACACAGAAAAGCAGATGTTACAGCGACTCTCTGATTCTCTCATGCGAACTTCTCTGCCTATCCGGCTCCCATTTGATCCTCTCTAGCCCAAGCCAGCCGTTTTACCTTTTCTTCCTTCAGGCTGCACTTACCTTCGAAATGGTTGCATATTTCGACCGCCGCCTTGCACCTCGAGTTTGCCTTCAACCCTTCTTTGCTTGGCTTCTTCCGGGCCCTCTCTTGTTGCCAGAGTTGGAACCCTCGGTCGCCATCACAGGAGTCTTCGCTCTCATCTTTTTTGCATTAATGCTTGGAGCGCTTAATTTGGTTCGAGTATTCATGGACTGTGGCGCCTGTGCGCTGTAAAACTAGTTTGGCAATGGTACTATAACAACCGAAATCTGCTTCCGTTGCAGTGGAGGTGTGACCGCTGGCGACGCAGCTCATAAGATCGCTAAGCCCGCCGGTGATACCAACCTCGTCTCCAAACGACGTTTGGACCGATAACCCAGTCCGCTTCGTTCCTTTGTTTTCCTTCATGTTGAGTTTTTGATTCGGTGGTCTCTACCTCTAGCGTTGTATACCTACCGTCAGGTACCTCATTATCAATGTGCATTGTACTACCCATTCACCTACTTCTTAGGATGCATATAAAGCAGTCCAACATTAGGGGATGATTGGGAAAGTACATCAACTTTCGCTAGGAGTCGCCTACCTGCAATGTAACGACTTTAACAGGAGCCAGCTTGAGATCGTTGCACTGTAAGCAGCGACACCGATTGCCCAGTCGACGCTCGCGCGGAGGATAGAGCTAAGAGGAATTTTTGCTGAACGGCTTGGAATTTAGTATATATGCAGTCACTTTCCAGCAGCCACTACTTCCTCTACTTGCCTGCTTCTAAGGACATTCTCTGACGTAATGCGATTTGCGATTATTGCTTTGACCTTCGCCTGGATATCTAAGCATATATTTTTATTTTTATACTATTTTTTGAGTTTTTAGCAATCTCAGCTTCTTTCCCAACTTTCGCCTGGAAAATACTGCTGTACTGCACCTGGAAGCTGTATTTAGAAAGCTTGAAGGTCGCTTGAAATCCAGCTCCGAGTACTAAATTCCGCCTCCCACTGCATTACCCATTTTAGATCTCTGTCTGTATAGATGTTTTCAGTTCCGCTGGTGAGTCGCATGCGCCTGCACCATCCACCCTCCTTTAATGTGACCTGCAACCTTCTCAGCCTCTTGCTTTTTGAGCTATACCCGAAGGTTCTTTTGGAGAATTGACCTAATGGCGCCCATCTTTTAAATAATAGTCTTGCATTAAGGTTAATATTCTATGTTTTGTTCAAGTCCTTATTTAGTATACATCAGCTTTCATACAACATAAGACTTAAGTATATTTTCAGTCTAGCAAGAAGTTAGCCATTTGAGGATTCCTGTGGGAAAGCGAATCCCAACTAAAATATTTCATGCAGATGATCATGAAATCGCCAACAATTTCATCCGACAAAATAAGCTATAAACCGTGCCATTTTGCATGCTAACATAAATTAAGCAGCCAAGTCAAGGGTGCCAAGGTACCACGGTGGAACAAGCAACAACAGCAAGGCAACGGCAATTTCGTAACCATTTGAATGCATTAAAAGTAAAATATGCTAGACACTCTGCCACCGGAACACTGGATTGCAAAGGTTAAGTTGTTGTGTCAACTTGAATGGATTACATTTGTGCGATAACAGTGTACCGAGTAAACCTCTGGCGCACACAGACACCGACAGACGCATGCAAAAGAGATAGTTGCCTTGGCAGCGCACCTTTTTCAATCGCCGGAGACGGCAGAGAGCAAGGAGTAAATGTATGCCCTGCAAATAAAACAAAACAAGTTAAAACGCAGCAGGGCAACAGTAAGGTCTACCAACTTGCTACTCGCTCTATATATTTATGCAGTTATGTAAGTGTGTGCAGAACAAAAATAATAATAAGGATGTTTCCTCAATGTCCTTCCTGCATGATGTGCCTGAGTAGACGTTAGCGCAACTCGCTTTGCTTTCTTGCTCTCTGCTGCTCTTCGCCGCTTAATAATTAACTTCCTGCGAATGCAAGAGGGGAAGGCAAATGAAGACCCCGTTTGTAATTCCCAGTGGAGCCGGAGGAATAGCTGTGAAAGTTATAAAAACTTGTTGTTGCCTCATAAATCTTGATTTTTATGCCACCAAGAGGCTGCCTTGCCAAACGAGCGCCTTTGCCTACGAACACAGACGCACACACACACAGACAACGCACACAGGTGCTGTTGTCTTACAACGAAAATGCTTTCTGTTGTTGCGCACCGCCTTAACAACGTCTTTGTTTTTGCCGGACAACCCACGCTGCTTGCTCCACTCATTTATTGCGCACATTTTTTATGTTTGCTCGTTTCCTTGCCGGTAAGCGGATTAGCATCCTTTAACACATCCTTCTCCTTAGTGGGCATAAAGTATGGAAATATAACAAGACGCACTCACGAGGCCTTTACTCTTGAGGGATGGCCTAGGCTCCCCGCTCGCCTGGCCCCGTGGTTGCTACTTTCCTACATTGGTAGCGCTCCTGAAAGCGGCTCCACGGTAATTTATGCACATGAAAAGGGGTTGGTTGACCCGCAATAATGGCTATCAGTATTAGCGACGACTCGCAACAGACACTCAAGAGATACTCGTCCACAGTTGACCACTGAAGCACCAGCAGCAGCTGCTTCGCACTTGCCTCTGGCGGCACTTATTTTCGTCTGCTTATCGACGGCGACGCACTGCTGTGCTGTCGGAGAACATAATTTACGTACAACGCAGCCGCTGGTGGTCAAAATCACTTTCTTGCAACAGCGCGTTCTTGTATGTGTGGATGTAGCTGCAGTTGCACACATATATACAGGAGTAATAAAGCGATTTGCACTCTGCCCAGGCAGCGTGAATCAGCGCCACTACTTATGTTTCGGTCCGTGAGGCTCTCTCTCAGTATATGCGTTGCAGTATTCATTGCTACTTAACTTCTGAGGGCGGAGCACATGTATATGCGCACATGTGTGTGTATGTGTGGGGTAGTGCACATATGGAAATGGCATTAAATTTGATTTTCTCCCACCATCGGCTGCCACTGCCACCTCCTGTCTCACTTACGCTGTACATTTTTTTGTAATTCTCGCTCCATTATTGCCGCTCGCCTTTTGTTGCAAGTTCTACGCTGTGTTAATACACATATAAATCTGGAATTATCAACGTGAACTCTACTTTATTTACAGCTGCTTATCAATGCAAGCAAACACGAACACACACACATATATTTTTACATATTTAACACATATATGTGTGTATGGTTGCAAATGTTTGCTGGAGCAGCTTACTTGGCTGCATGAAAACGGTGTCGAATGTCGCACAGAAAACCAATAAATATTTTAGTGCACTCATACCGTTGCAAGCACAGGTGCGCTGTCGATATTTGTCGAGTTAAAGGTGGATATTTGTCAGCATAAATCCGCTGGATTGGAAACTTTTATAAATTTATTCCATAATATTTAATCTGAATTTATAAGGACTAGAAAACTTTAGCAGATATTAGAAGTCTTTTCTATATTGATGAGTTATGGAAGAGAGTCCAATAGCGTTTTAGAGGACGGTGCAGCAGAGATAGGGAAATTATTTCAAATCCTTCGTAGGACTTAGCTATCATAGGAGAATTTTAAACTTCGACATTATTTTCTTTACAGCTTTTCAGTAAACATATCTCAGATGCTGGCTTATAGCTGAATATTGTTGTATAGAGATTTGAAAAGTTCCAGACTCTTTTTCAGCGCTCACTTTAGTACAGATAAGACTCGATATGTAACCAGAGAAGGTCAGAGAAGAAACTACAATTCTTAAATCATTAGAAATATGAAAGTAAAATATTGACGTTTGTTTCCATGATAATAAATCAGCAATATCCAATACCTGAAACAGAGTACCAGAAACTAATAACTGAGCCACATATAATTACTCAAGAAGTTACAGTACAGCTATTTACGGATGGATCGAAGCTAAGGAGGAAAATGGAAGGGAGATCTACAATCGAGAACTCTCCAGCAACTCTTAAGCCTAATTGTCGACTGCAGTTTTCTTCAAGCGGAGGTAGCTAACATCAAGTAACTGCTATCAGTAGATCTCCCATTCAATAAGTATTTCACATATTTATCAAAAAAAAAAAAAACAAGCTTCTTAGTTATCTGACTGGTGTGAATGCCGGGTCTCAGTGGAATCGCTGGAAACAACAAGGCAAATGAGATTTGCTAGAGAGAATAATCAAACACCAGTTTCATCAGATTGGCAACGAGCTAGTACTCCGATATCCCTTGCACCCTGGAATTGGATCTATGGAACACCCGTGAGGTTGGCAAGTGTCATTCAGCAAACAAAACTCGTACAACAGGGATTTCCACTACAGGGTTTGTCCGGAAAGTAAAAGGACAGAGTCGATTTAATAAGCATTGAAGGCGTCACGGAAGGCGTTATCCGGAATGGACTTGAGTGCCGAGGTGCACGCTGCTTGCATCCCCTCTGTCGACGTGTGACACTCGAAAGATTGTTTCTTTGTCTCGTAATCAATCTCAAAGATCCATGACTCGTCACCTGTGATTACGCTATTCAAAAATTGGGGGTCACTTTCACATATGTTGAAATTTTTTTGGCACACTTCCACTCGCCGCAATTTCTGGTCGTCAGTGAGCATTTTTGGGACCATCTTCGCGCATTTCGTGCACATCTTGGCAATTAAACGAATACTTTGTAGACGGTCCAAGTTCAAAACTTTGCGCACAAGCGTAACATTGTCGGTGTTTGTCAAAGTTGCAGGTCTCCCAACACGGTCTTAATCAGCGACATCTTCCCGGACCTGGATAAGCCTGCTTGATGAAATCAAACGTTTCTGTCGCAGATTTACCGAGTTTCACACGGAATTCAATCGCACACTTTTGCTCTAACGAACGCTACTTTTCCGGCTTGCTAAACTCACGGAAACACGTTGCGCGAAAATGTTTGTCCTGACTCTCAGATGCTCGAAGCCGCTCGTTCGTTAGCCATGAACGCTCTCTACCGAATCCAGTCGGTGCGCGCTTGCTCCGAAGTATAGTTTCGGCGGAAGAAAATCAGTCCCATTACTTCCCGGACAAATCCTGGAGTCTCAAGTGGACTGCAGGGGGCTTTTTAACTTCTTGCTCTTAAAAATGTTCCTAACGCCGCCATGGTAGGCACTTTGGCTGCTCACTGTCCAATAGGCTCACATGCGGGGAGGTCATACGTCACGTCGGAAGCAAATTGACATAGCCGCATGGAAGAAGGCGACATAGATCACCTAGTTACGGCATTTCGTATGCATGGAGGATGATGTCCCAGCGGAAAACTCCTTCGACTCGATTCCAACAACTGGCGAAGTTTCGTATTCGCGGCCCAGACCGACCCACGGTTGTATTGTTAAAAAGGGAGAAAAAGAAGAGTATAGAAGTAGGCGAGGTGTAATCAACTAGACACTTTCTTCGCAACTATTCAGCTATTGTCAAATTGAGACCTGTCGAAATTGCTGGGGTTGATTTAGACGCTTTAACAAATTTGTTGTGAACTCAAAGCGCCTCGTTGATCTATAAGGAACTGTGTCAGTCATATCTAGGAGTTTTGGGAATCAAAAAGCATCGGCATTCAAGGTAGGATTAATTTTTATCTTTGGAGCGATAATGAATCGGTTCTACGACCAAATCTAACCTAACATAACTACAGTAAATAGCTGAAAAAAGTTTGAATTACAATTCCATTTGCTGTCAATAACATAAGATCTTCCTTTGTGTTGAGGTAGTACGTCAAGCATTGTACATTATTAAACAACTCAGTCATCAAGGAAACTACATCAAAATCCGCACCCATCGTTCAGAAAAATAGGCATTCTTAGCGCCTTGCATTCAAAGCAGATATTTTTATGTAATGGTTAAAGTATTTTACCCTTTTCTTTCTAACATTTTTCGCCCTTTTCACATTTTCAGCCAAATTCACTTGTTTTGTTTTAGATAACAGCACAAGCACTCGGCACTTTACACTTTATTCATTTATTATTTTTGAACCTTTTTCCTTTACACTCGTCTGCGCTGCGTGTGCCCGCTCTCCTTTTGTTTATAGTCCACCACTACTGCCGCAACTACTTTGTTGCTGGCCACACTAATACCCGTGTCCCAATACTATATAGTATAGTATATAGTGCTTCGTGTAACCGTGTGTTTCCGTAGTGAGCGCTGAGAAATTCGATGAATTCACTATAAACTTTCAACAACTTTTCTCGCTTCGCAGCTGTGAAAATATTTACAATTTATTTGCATACGATTTGCTTAAGAAGCAGAGTGCTGCTGTGGCATTGAATTAATTTCTGCGCTAGTCGGTGCTGGCGATCGCCGGCTGCTGCTTAAACTGCATTGGAAATTCATAAATCCCAACTAAGTGCGCTTGTAGTAGTGTTGTAAAATGTAGTTGAGTATATCGAAAATAAAATTTGAAAATAATTTTTTCGAAAAAATACAAAATAAAAGCTTAAAATATTTGCAAAAACCACAAATGGAAATAAATTTGGTCTAACGACCTGTGAAAATGCAGCAAAATTAGCCACATTCCTTATTTTATTTGTTGTTTTTGTGTAGACGGTGTTTGTATATGTGTCTGTGCCGAGCTACAAAGCAATCTATTATGCAATAGTAATAAATTAAAACCAAATATCTTTAGTAAAACCGGCAATTTGTCTTTATCTTATGGCAGCAGGGTAGCATTTCCGAAAAATCTAGTTTTTCTCGTCTCTGACCATAAATAACTAAAGCATTTGATGTGCGAATTGCCATGAATTTACGTACTTTGTGTGCAAGAAAACAATAACACACATACACATATGTGAAACTGTGTGAATGATATTTTGCTATAAGTTTGCTCGAACGCCTGCAAGTAGGCCACATATCGAGAAATCAACAGTAAAATATACAAAAGTAATTTTTGGCCTCCAATCAGCGTCACCAGCATCAATGTCATGTATAGCATACATACATACATACATGTATGCAACAACACATACAATTACAAATACAAACATACGCACTTAGCAACCTTGTACACACACATGCATACAACGTCCATAAAATTAGTATATCTATAGAAACTATATTTGACATGTTGTTGCTGTTGTTGTTGGTATTGTTGTTGTTGTTACTTAGTCTGCTGCTCGATAGCATCTTTAATACATATTTAAAAGTCTTGCTGGCACTTTTGTTGCCGCACATTTTATTCGCCTGCTGATGTCTTTATTCGTTGAGCGGAGGCCACCGAGTACATGTGTAATGCCAGCAATAAATGGTTTTCTACAATCTAACGCACACACGCACACATACGCTGACACACTTGTAGGTGCATATGTGTGTGTTTTTATGTGAGTGTTTGGCATCTTATCATGACAACTAAATCAGATTTATTAATATTTACAGCAAGGAAGAGTGTGATAAAAGTAACAATGGCGCATGTAATGTGTGTACCGTTTACTGTGTTTGTATGTCAATACATAAATTTTTATGTATATTTGGGAAGTTTTACAACAAAGCAATAAATTTAAAATTTTCATAAAACTTTCTCAACTAAAAATAATGCAAAAAAATTTTTGAAATAAATGGAAATAAAAAATTATTTTTTAATATTGCAAGCAATACTTTAAAATAAAATTAATTTTTGTTTACAAAATTTTCCATAAAAATTTAAGAATTTAAACAATTTATTCCAAGCGACTTTTATTCCAAAACTTTGCGTAAGTAATTCCTTTAAGGAAGCACCGAAACTATAATACTATTATATGTCTCTGACTTTTTTATTTACATTTTATGGGATCAATGACATTAGGGATTACATTTAGCCTAGCCCATAACCTTTGTTTACATGTCACCGAGTCAACAACCTCTCTTTTCGTTTGAGATCACTGACTCTTTCGCTTACATTTGTTAGGCCAATAACCCCTTCGTTTACTTTATCAGACCATTGACCTTATTATTTACATTTTCTGAGGTCAATGACCACTTTGTTTACTTTAAGACCAGTCCATAACCTTAGTTTAGCCAAGTCAACAGTATTTGTTTATACTTAAGGTCTCTAACCCTTTCGTTAACATTATGAGGCTATTGACATTATACTTCATATTTAGCCGAGGTCAATTATCCCTTTGTTCTCCTTTTATGGGGTCAATGACCCTTTTGTTTACATGTAGCCATATACACAACCTTTAGTTACATTTAACCAAGTCAACAACCATTTTGGAAAAAAAATCATTTTATTTGATATCTTTACGACATTTAATATAGAGTATTGTCTAAGGATATAATGCATTTTTCGATGAAATGGCTTTGATTCAAATTACACTACATCGCGGCGTGAAAGTCACCTAAACACTGGCTAAGAATGAAGCCTGATTTTTTTATAAAGCCATCTGGCAGCCAACTTCTCCTGAATACACCTTGTGACGAGAGTCTACTAAACACCAG
This sequence comes from Bactrocera neohumeralis, assembly GCF_024586455.1. Taxonomy (NCBI): domain Eukaryota; kingdom Metazoa; phylum Arthropoda; class Insecta; order Diptera; family Tephritidae; genus Bactrocera; species Bactrocera neohumeralis. The sequence continues at coordinate 87,888,130 of NC_065921.1, read as the reverse complement.
TTAGGTTCGGTGCCCACTTTACTTATATAGAGCCAGCTGTCAGCCAGTTTCTCGTGAGATAACCTCATGACTTTTAAATTAAGTCACATCAAGAAGCGGGAGTCCTCTAAGCGTTGATCAAGAAAGAACAATATAACTTTGTTTGCACTGAAACCAATATAACAAAATATCACTTGCAGGAACTCGATTTTGATCGATCCGTTTGTATGACAACTACATATATGATATAGTAGTCCGTTCTTAAAAATTGGCATTGACGGTTTAAAATGTAAACAAAAGTTTTTGACTTAGCTAAATGTAAACCAAGGAGTCATTGACCTCACAATGTAAACAAAGGTTGTTGACTTGACTAAATATTAATAAAGGTTGTGGACTTGGCTAAATTTAAACAAAGAAGTCCATAAAATGTAAACAATCTGGTTATTGACCTCATTAAAGATCGATCTTTCTATAACTTTTCATGCTGTAATAAATGCCTCGGTTTAGGGTACTAGCGCTTGGGTGCAGGTGAAGCTAAAGTTTTTTAATTTAATGTAAAGTTGTGTTGCTGGGTGTACATGCCATAGCTATATTTACCACTTTCAGTAAAATAAAAACCAAAATTTATGATTTTCTGAATTTCCTACTCTTGGAAATTTTTTTAACTTTTGTGCTTCCGAAATATATTGTTTCCATGAAATAAGCCGCCACAACTCAAATTATTTGCATGTAAGAATAGGATTTGGAAACCGAATTTACAAACAAAATATTATTGTGAATACTTATTATATTTTGTAACGACCATCAACTCTCTATAATACATGCACATGCATTTAATCATGTCTTTTGAATATACACTTGTAAACTTGTAAGTAAATCTGCTACCAAAAACAGCACAGCAACTCTGCAGCAGGGACAAAACAGCAACAACATGTGAGTACATGCATGTAGTTACACAAGAAGATAAAAGTTGTTAAGTGGCATATACTATGTAAGAATGTATGCATATATATATCTTACTGTTATCTCTGTTTTTGCTGCCTTTGGCTACAATTTTCGAAAACGATTGCCTCAAGTGTTGACAACACAAACTTACAATTGCTTACAAACAGGCATTCCAGTGTATTTACATGTGTCTGAGCATGTAAACGAAATGTTACTGATAAAAACAGATGTACACTCACACACACATGAGAACGCATGCTGTGGCTACAACTAAAGCAATATGCTAAACAGCTAACACCAACACCACCTCACTTACTTTCCGGACCAGTTTTCCGCACAATTTCTAAGCAATACAATTAATTTTCTTAATCTGCTTAAAAAGGCAAAAGTAATCTATAAAATTAGCAGAATTTAGTTGTTGTAAGTCAACAGATTTGTGTTGCAGAAATTTATAGTGCAGAAAGCTTAGGCAAATATGCGCAAAGAAAAATCGAATGTGGAGACTTAATTCATATGTTTGGGCACAGTTGTTGGAGGAGCGTGGCAAAATTAGAAAAATGTTTAAAGACGCTTGCCAGCGCTTATTGTGTGGTTGTATTGGAGATATATGTTATATTTGTCCGACTTGCTTTATTTTCACTGTTATTGTTAAGTATGTATTAGAGAAGAGTTCTGCAAACTGTTCGTTTGATAATCGGTTGTATGGGTAATATGTAATATAGTTGTTCGATCTGATCAATTCAGACAAATAATTTCTGGTTTCTCGGCGAAAAACTTCGAAAAGTAATTTTCACAGGCTTCTCTTTAAAGCCAACTTTACTCCATTAAGGGAGTTCTCCATTGACCGAAACAACTGGTTGTTCGATGGTGCGAGGTGATGGCTATATGGTGGATGCATCAAAACTTCCCAGCCAAGCTCTTCCAGTTTTTGCCCAGTCATCAAAGATGTGTGTGGTCTAGCGTTGTCCTGATGGAAGACGAAGCCCTTTCTGTTGAACAGTTCTGTCCGTGTTTTTTTCGATTGATTGCTTCAATCTCATCAGCTGTTGACAGTAAAATGTAGAATCCACAGTTCGACCAAGCTGTAACAAATCATAGCGGATGATTCTTTTCCAATCCCACCAAACACTCAGCATAACCTTTCTAGGCGTCAATCCTGGCTTTACGACCATTTGTTGAGCTTCACCACGCTTGGACCATGATCTTTTTCACTCATTATTGTCATATTCGATCCATTTGATCCACTTTTTGTTTCCAGTTACCATTCGCTTCAGAAATGGTTCGATTTCATTTCGTTTCAGCACAGAATCGCGCATGTCAATTCGGTCCATTAAATTTTCCACAGACAATTCATGTCGTACCCAAGCATACAGCTTCTTTTTGTAGCCAGCTTTTTTAAATGGTTCAAAACCGTTTGATGATGAGTGTTAAGTTCCTTAGCGATGTCATGGCTGCTTATGTGAAGGTCCAGATCAATTTTTTTCATAATTTCATCGACCTTTTCAACGATAGGTCGACCAGAGCGAGGTGCAGCTTTCACATCGAAATCCAAAACGGAAGCGAGCGAACCATCGTTGAGCTACATGAACTGATACAGCTTCGTCTCCGTAAACTTTAAAAATTTCATTGTTGGCATGCGCGCCATTCTTCTTTTTTTTATAAAAAAAATTTCAAAATATAGCGAATTTCTTCATTATTTTCCCTAATTTTTGAACAGCTGTAACTTTTTTTCAACTTCGCCAAGTTTAATTTTTATTTTTTTTGGTTATGTGAAGCTTGAATCTCATCTTTCCAACACTATATGGTAAACACGAAAATAGTTTTTCGACTACCTTATATAATTTTGGCTCTCTGCAAATTAACCCTCTCTAATAAATACGTATTCTTTAATATATAAATTTGAAACAACTATTCAAATTATATTGAGCTGGCAGCTCCATCTATACTATAAATGTTCCAGATATATTTATTTCAGACACTGACCTCGCCTTCAGCTTAAATGAGGTTAGATTCAAAAAAGCTATGAACCACCTCAGCTTCATTTCAAAAATATACACACACGCAGTTTTCGAATTATAATTCGCCACGAAAAAAAAATCAAAAGTCACTTACATAACCTTTGTGCAACCACTCTTAAATTTGAAACATTTCTATTTGCTTCCATTTCTAACTGCTTTGGACTATTTCCACCCAGTTCAATTCATTCAACCTTTAGTCGAGCTTTATCTATTAACTGCAGTCAATGCGAAGTGTGTTAGTAGTGCACTAGACTCAACTCAACTCAACTCAATACTCATGCAAATATTATCCATTCTTCGAACTCATATGCTTTTGCACTTGCCGGAGTGTTGGTAAATGCCGTGAACCCTCATATTAGCAAAATGAATGCATTAACATCCGGCGGGTCGTCGAAAGTTTGCCATTTACAGCACACGCTCCGTTAGTTGTGTGTGTCTGTGTGTGCGTGTATACACATATATTTGTATTTGTGCCGTTTCTATTTTCGAATGCGCTCGTCTGCATATAGTCATAGCTATTGGCATTATATGGTTACACACACACACACTCAACACTAATAACAGCGGCATTTTTGCAATGTCTGCCAAACGGAAATAACAAAACTTTTAATTGAAGTTAACAGCTCCTCGCTTTGCGCTCGCAGTTTGACGGAAACAACCCGAGCGCTTCAAATGCAAGTTGGTAAATGAGTTTTATGAGGCAATGAGCATGGCATTTATACAGTTAAATATCTGTAAATGAGTGCGAAAGTATACTATATGTGTTTGCTTAACTCTGGATAGTGTGGATACCGTTGGAGTCTATACTCGTATTTACACGCCTGTGTTTGAGATATCGTTCAGAAATTTTGGCAACATCTTTCTTCTTCAAGAAGCTGCTTATTTGTCAAAACCGCCGTTTTCGGATCTCAGTATCATATTGCTCCCATGCAAACTGAACCATCGAAATCAAGTGCTTATATGGAAAACTATTGTATTTGACGAGATACCTTTACGAAACTAGACATGGATTATTTTCTAAAGCAACTAAGCTATATTTCAAGAAATCACTCAGATCGGATCACTATAGCATATAGCTGTCATACAAACTGAACGATGCATATGAAGCCCTTGTACGCAATTTTTTTTTATTTGATGGGGTAAGACAAAGCAATAATCTCCAAAGAAATAGTTCAGAACGGTATACTATAGCATATAGCTGTCATACAAACTGTCCTATCAAATTCAATGCAAATAAGTTTTTGTTCACTTTTGTGCAATAAAAATGCATTCGTGAAGGGCATTATAGGTTTGGTGCAAGCGTAGTTGACGTATTTCCTTGTTTTAACTTTACTTAAGTCCTTATTCTTATTATATGGCGTATCTTAATATACACAACTGCATATATCCAGTAATAAACTGCAATTAATTGTACTTGCTTCCTTGCTTCTTTACTTTCTAAAATCCAGCTATCAACAAAAACAAATAAAGCAAAAATAATCTATTTTTAAATAAATACTTACATCTAAAAGCATTTAAGATCCTTTGCGCAAATTGCAATGGCTATTGTGTACGACACGGCGTATACGCAACCAAAATGAATTTAGTAAAGCAAAAAAAATCGTTTCTAGTTCCCTTTATCTAACTATTTTCGGCAGAAATTTTTTCAAATGCCGCAATAAAAATCAGTGAATATTTGTCGTTTGCGGGATTTTCACGAGCGCAATTTCGGTTAGTTTTATGCCTTTCAGCAACTCGCCCACCTTGAGTTAGCAATTTTCTTAAAACGCTGTTACTACGCACCACACAGACACTTATGTGGGCGCGCAATAAAGGTAAATAGCAAAATAAAATGATTAAAAATTTGTGCGTATGACCTTTTCTGTGCGCCAAGTGCCTTGTAATGGTCGCTTTTATAAAGGTAAAATGCGTGACAGCGCCAAGCGACCTTTTTACTTTCACTTGACGCCGAGATTTTCTTGCGAAACCGAAAATAAATGATCTCATTTTGCGGTTTGCTTTCTAGTGAATTGCGCAAGCTTCTTTTGAGATGAAAAACAAATAATATTTGTAGATCTGTGTATGTGTGCACTGAAACAAAATCGAAAAACGAAGCTATAGAGAAAGGAAGAAATATAATCTTGAGTTTCAATCAACATGATTTGATTATTGAACTACCAGTATTTCAAGTATTACTTCAAATATATAACTAGTTTGAGTTATAAATAGTAGCTAATTTTTTTTCTTAATATCAAAGCAATTAGTTGATACGAAGTCGGAACAGAAACAGAAACAGAACAGAATTTACTAAACGTTCCAAAAATTATGGCGATTAATTACACTTGGCGAGTTATATTCACTTTCCAATATATATACGAATAGATTGTAGAACACTCTTCAAAAATTTGATGTTGAGTAGAAAAATAGTTTCGGAGTTAGGAGCGTATTGAACATTTTTTTAGCTTTCTTGAAACGAACTTTTCAGTTTCAATTATTGTCTAAAAAATTGCACACGAACTTTCTAGATGTATATCTCGATCAATAATCGAAGGTATAAGATTTCCGATAATAATTTCGATTTGTTAAGTCACTCTGAGGTCTAAACTTTTCAAAAAAAAAAAAGGATTTTTTTTCATTTTGTTGAAAAGAAATTTTGTTGTTGTTGTTGTAGCGGCATAAACCATGCCTAAAGTACTTTCGAATAATTGTGCTGAATTGACTGTTCTTTGCCGGAAAATAATCTGGATCTATTCCAGTTGCTTAGATCCCACTGTTGTTTGTCTAGTCCTTCTATCATAAGCTATATTTATGTATTGTCATAATACAATATTTGGTTTGTGGATTTTGATAAATTTAGACAGCAAAATCCTCTTCACCGGCGGACACCTTTTTACGCTGACCTTCCTGGAGTTCGGCTACAGGAGTTTCTGGTATATGAAGCATACACTCGGGCGCAGTCAAAACTATATGAGCTTACACTGTCTGTTTGTCGGTAGTTAAAGCTCGCCAAGAGGTTCTTGTTGCGGGTTTCTCAGCTGCCACTTTGATCACATTTTTACAGGCAAATTTCGTGGTAAGAGTCTATACTTTGAACTCCACTATTTTCGTATCTCGACATTCCACATATTTTAACAACACAGGTACATATGCATGTATATTTTTGAGCTCTTCCGCACTAGCTCTTAGCGCTGCAGTCGCCCACATTTATGACTTTCTACCTGCACCACTACTCGTAACTACCATCAAATTCAAGGTGATTGTTGCCTGTTCGTATAACCACTATAAATTCCTTGTTCATGCAATTCCTTTAGCCTGCGTCATTTCAGCATTTTACGCAATTTCTGCGCCATAAACGGTAACAACAACAGCAGCAGCAGCAGCAACAACCATGACAGTGGTGCACATTCCTGGTAAATTGTGAGTCTTATCTGTGGTCACAAAAAATGCGGTAAATGTCGATGTCGGCGCTTGAAAAGCAACTTGCTGCTCGCACTGGCGATGTATGCTCACATATGCCTGTTTGTGTGTGTATATGTTTATGGCACAGCGCATTTGTTTCTCCTTTTAGACATGTCAGCACAAGGGATTTAAACCACAATATTAGCAACAATAACAACTACAGCGCTGAAAAATGGAAACTGTAGCGCTACACACACACATACGGTCACCGCACAACCGACGCCTCAGTTAGTTAGGCGTCCAATAGTGAATGCAGTCAAGGAGTGAATGGTTAAAGCGAACTCACACACACATACACTTATACGAGTAAGGGTGTATAGAAAATAGGAGCAAATATACATACATATGTAGCTCTTTTAGAAAATCTCGCTTTTATGTGCTTCGCATCTGAGTGGATTTATTTTTATAACCCAGTACTATCAACGTTATAAGATCTTCGTAGGAGCGCAAAAGATATCCGCCAGTAGTACAAACTCGATTGTGCGTACAACTTTAGATTTGTATTTATTTTACGTTGCAGATATGGTTAGTGCGTGTGGCAAGGCTGATTGTGCTTCATTTGGCGCGGCTTTAGTTGTTGAAAGGTGCCAGGTTCGTTATCACGGACTATGCGGAGAGCATGGCAAAAACGTCGCCAGCGAAAGAGTTTCAAAAATGAGTGAAGAATTTTATGAAAGAAAAATCACCGATTGCCAAAATACCCTTCTCATATTTCTATGCTACACCATTCCCAACTCTAAGAATGTCAAACATACGTGCAAGATTCGGCCCAAAACCGTCAAAGCGCCATTCACAAGACTTCACTCATGCACACACACACGTACACATTTTAAGAAATTACATTTCTTGTGCTCAAAAGCTGCAGCTTTCAAAGTAACACACGGCCGCGCATATCGTTCGCTTCATCTGCTTTACAGCGCACTCATAGACTTACTGTTGGCCGCCGTAAAATAGTAAATGTAAAGTAAAGCACATAAGTATGTCGTGTCGTAATAGTAAAAAGTTTATTTGTTTATATGTAGTCGATTTTGATTAAAAAGTGTTGCTGCTTGATATTTAAGATAACCATTTTAATGGCTTTTTAAATAGCACTGCACATAAATACATACACACATATACGTATATGAGAATATGAGAACGTTCTGGGCTAGCAATGAAGCGCCATGTTAGCGTGTGTGGTCATTGCTTAAACATATGGGCGCACCTCTAAGAAGTCAACACACAAAGCTGCTTTATCGCTTAATATCGAATGCCTTTTATGTGTATTAAGTAAGACTATGTAGGTTTGTATACACTAGTTTCTATTTTAGATGCTTAAATGAAAGAAATCAGCATAATTCAGCTCGGCGTTTTTTCTGCGACTTTTTTAGGGTCAATGCCCTAATATTATACATCTAATCTTTATACAGAGTGCTTAGCGTTCCTGCTACTTCTTCCGGCCCCATACGGAACTGAAATCTCAAAATAAGACATTATTTTAGAGACCAAAACTCAATGCTATTCTTCACAGGTGCATTTCATATAGCAGAAAGAGCATTAAATGAGCTTGATCTTGATTTTGATGAGTCTGTTTATAAGGCAACAATATGCTATAGTGGTTCGATCTTAATAATTTCTTCGTAGATTGCAGCGCTGCTTGGAATAAATTTCTGTGCCAAATTTCGTCAAGATATATTGTAAAATAAAGAAGTCTTCCATACAAGACCTTGAATTTGAACGGTTAGTTTGTATGACAACTATATGCTATAGCCGTCCGATCTAAATAATTTCTTCAGAGACTATAGCGCAGCTTTAAGCAAATATCTGTGCTGAATTTTGAGAAGATATATTGTCAAATAAAAAAGTTGTCCATACAAGGGCTTGAGTTTGCTCGATCAGTTTGTATGGCAGCTATATGATATAGTAATCCGATCAAAATAATTTGTTCAGAGATTGTAGTGCTGCTTTGGGCAATCATCTGTGTCAAATTTCAAGAAGATATATTTTCAAATAAAAGTGTTTTCCATACCAGAACTTGATTCTGGTCGGTCAGTTTGTATGACAGCTATATGGTCTAGTAGTCCAATCTGAATAATTTGTTCAGAGATTGTACCACTGCTTTATGCAATAATCTGTGTTAAATTTCAAGGAGATATCTTGACAAATGAAAAAATTTTCCATACAAGGACTTGATTTTGGTCGCTCAGTTTGTTTGGCAGCTATATGCTATAGTCAACCGATTTCAGTGATTCTGACAAAATATGACCAGTTTTACGAAAAAAGCACGTGCGCAAATTTTCTGATTGATACATGAAACACAGATTACATATATGTATGTAGCATAAAATTTTCAGCTTCGGTTGTCAGATATAACCAATATATATCCATTTTATAACCAAAACTAAATTTTTTCAGAATGACTGCTTTCTCTTATATCGTTTTTCCTTCGCCTGTAAACTTATGAAAAGTGATGCTACGTTATTTTGCATTTTAGGTGAGGATATATATATTTTGGGTTTATTTAAATTAATATACAGGAATTGGCATATATGCTAAGAAGTTGAAAAAGTGCCATGAGAGGAATATTAGAAAAATCATTTTATCGATAAATAATACTCATGAATCCCTCTTAGCAACTCTTCGTGATAAAATACATTTTGCTCGTACAGCATTGAACGAGCTACATCCCACTAGTCACACTTAAAAAAGCACTCCATAGCATCCAGTATAAAATCAAACAGTTCGGTGCGACCCTTGACCAAATCATGAAATGTCAATTGTCATTTTTTGCCAATCATTTGGTAAGCCACTTCGTTTGCAATGCTACTCTACGCTGCGATTCCCTCACACATCTCACATTTTTGTCGCTTTCACCACCGATTGTTGCTGTCCTAGTTAGGCATGCTGCTGCAGTATTTAGCCTTGAGCGCAGGCGCCTTTGTGTGTGACAGCACTAGATGTCGCTCTCAACGAATCAAACTTAATTGCCATGAAACCAACAACTCGTCCAGCAGCCATCACTTAATAACGCTTTGTACAAATAAATACTCAAACACGCACGCACACTCACACACACACACACAGGATTTACAGTTGCAGATATACAACCGCTTACAAAGAGCTGTGCACCCAGTGATCCCAAAAATCACTGCAGCATAGTTGTTGTTGTTGTTGTTGCAGTGACAATAGCTTTACGAGCTGAGTGAAGAGCAAAAGAAAAGCATCATTGGAATTTTAAATCGAATCAGTCAGCGATTACTGACTGCAATTCTGCTACAAAACCGAGAATTGTGCAAATGGATTTGTTATGCGATTACACATGCACTTACCACTGGCACGCACACACACACGCATACATAAATAGTTCCATGAAGATGCGCATATACTAGCGTATGAGTGTGTGTGGAAGGCAGGGTGTGGTGTATGTTATAGTTCGATTACTGCACCTAAAAATCGAGGCACACAAATAAACCATATTTCTCCCCGCTAACAGGCATTTAAGCCAACCCTCACCCAGGCGCCCTTCGCATGTGGCTCGAGAGCTGCTCACATTCGCCCCACATTGGACCACGCACAGTAAGTGGCATTTTAGACGAGCAACCTAACTGTACCCTGTAACCGGCTTAACAGCTGAGATGTTGCTTGCGTTTTGGCAGTGCCGATTTTGCGTGTGTGTGTGTGTTTGTGTGTTTGCGTGGTTCTTGGCTGTGTGTTGGCAACTAAACAAGCCAAAAATGCGGTTAGTCTGTAATACAATGAACAACAGACAGCTCGGTCGTCGACCGACGACCCGCCAAGGGACTGACGGACCAACCGAGCAGCCTGACAGCCCAGCAACAACAACGACACGAAATCGAGTTGAGCCACTGCAAAACTGAATTCAATATGAATTTCAAGTGAATTTGTGTAAGCGAATGAGTGGCTCTGGCGGCGAAATCACGTTTCGTGCAATTTGGCGTTGAGCAGCAATCGACTGCATTTACTGCGCCACAGCCACACAGTTACTTTGCTACAACACTGCATGACACATGCCACATGCCACATGCCAATGGCGAATCCACTGCTCGTTTGCCACATGTCAAAAGCAATCATGGAAAATTTAACAAACTAGACAATCGCTTTACTTGTTTATTTTCTTCATAAATGTGTATTTTTTATGTTTGTTGGTTTTTTTCTATACGAAGAGATCAGTGTATCAATCATATATTTGACGGTGCCTTTAAACGGTTTGCTGTGATTCGGCAATTTCTACATTTTATCATATAGATTTCGGTCTCAATAAACAATTATTTGCCTAATTTAGTTCACTGAGCCCCTGAAGCTCTCCAATACGGTCCTTAGCTATTTGCTAAGAGTTGTGCCGAGCCCTTAAGCTTTTACCTATATGAAGTCTAATAAAACGAAACCCATAATTTCCGGGAGATTTAGTACTCTGTATCTCGCGTTATATTTGGTAGTCGAATAAGTCTTTTCGTATTTCTAATCAAACTGCAACTAATTTTTTTATATTTATAATGAACTTAAACTGCACCATTCTGGTAGACAGTGTAAGACTTGTCTGGTTTCTCGCCGAAAAACTGCGACAAGTAATTTTGACAGTCTTCTCTTGAAGTCAACTTTACTCCAATAAGGAAGCTCTGTATTGACCAAAACAAATGGTAGTCCGATGGTGCAAGGTCATGGCTATATGGTGGATGCATCAAAACTTCCCAGCCAAGCTCTCCCTCTTTTTGCCGTGTCATCAAAGATATGTATGGTCTGGCGTTGTCCTGATGGCAAACGAAGCTCTTTCTGTTGATCAATTTTAGCCATTTTTTTCAATTGCTTGCTTCAATCTCCATGTAGAATCAATCGTTCGACCAGGCTGGAGCAGCTCATAGTAGATGATTCCTTTCCAATCCCACCAAACACTCAAGATAACCTCTCGAGGCGTCATTCCTGGTCATGCGACCATTTGTTGAGCTCCACCAGGCTTGGACCACGATCATTTTCGCACATTATTGTCGTACTTTATCCACTTTTCGTCTCCAGTTACCATTCGCTTCAGAAATGGTTCGATTTCATTTCGTTTCAGCAAAGAATCGTAGATGTTAATGCGGTCCATTTCACTAATTTTTCACAGACAATTCATGTGGTACCCAAACATCGAGCTTCTTTTTGTAGCCAGCTTCTTTTAAATAGTTCAAAACCGTTTTCGGATGAATGTTAAGTTCCTTAGCGATATCATGGCAGCTTATGTGACGGTCCTGGACAATATTTTCCATAATTTCATCGACTTTTTCAACGATAGATCAACCAGAGCGAGATGCATCTTTCACATCGAAATTTCCAGAACGGAAGTTTCTTTATAGGTGTTACAAACTTCATAGCAAACTTAATGTACCCCATTTAGGGTATAAAAGAACCGTACAACACAATTTAGGCAAGTAATACTGCATTCGCAGGTCACGAAGGCATGTGTCTAGAGCACCTCACGTGTGCAGCCGAGTTTGTCAGTAGTTGCAAAACTTTCACTACCACTAAAATGTTGGCTCAGCCTAAGAGCAACGAATATGTATAAAACACACACATACATATATGCATACATACATATATACAGATTATAACAAATATCGCTATAGACAAGGAAGCTAAACTTGCACAACAAAACTCATCTACGCAGCAGAGCCGCAACAATTTGCCACTACTCAGCAAGCTAACTTTCTGTCAAAGCAATGAAAAGTGAAAGCGATTACTTTCACATACTTTCAAGCTAAATTTCAGGGTTGCCAGCACTAGAACGCCATTTACCCAAACTAAACTTTAAACTGCTGGTTACCCACCGCAAGTCAAACTAACGAACTACCTTAAATTCTACAACGAATAGTTGCGGCATATTTTAGGCCAGCAGCAGCAGCAGGAGCAGGAGCAGCAGGCGCATCAAATGCTCGCCAAGCTTTAAACAATTTCACAAAATATCGATTTAAAGTGAAAATGAATTTCGCTTGAGGAAAATCAGCTAATTTCGCTTACAACAACAAACAACAAACTTTGCGTAGTTTCCCTCCAAGCACGAGCAACGCGCACACACACACACAACCGGAGGGCGATCAGTTTGGCCAAGCGTCAAAATTAAATTACAACAACTATTATTTTGGCACAGCGCATTAGACAGCAGCCGCAGCATTAACATTAAAAGCAGAAATATACTTGCCTTACTCATTTGGTCATTATCACAAACTCACACATACACACACACACATGCATATACAATATTAACAGCTCACATTGTTGTGCTGATAACCTCATCGGAGACAGAAAAGAGCAGCTGGCACATCATCAACAGCCGCCCACCAACCGCCGATCTCTCTCTCCAGTAATTAACAGACATCGATTTGTAGTGTGCGTGTGGCAAGCATATGTATTATTATGTTTGTATGTGTGTGGCCGGCTTTGCGGTTGCCACCAAGCGTAGTAGTTAATTTTTCGCGCCATTAAACACCACTTGGTCGTTGACACAAATGATGAGCATGTGGCGGCCATAGCGACACGCTACTCGCCCCACGTTGCCGAACAAGCAGCGAACAGTTGGACACACTCCAAGCAACTGGCACTAGGTCAGTGGCGTCAATATGTATAGCTAGATTATATCGCCGAACTCCTACTCACATACAAGGCAGCCAATATCAGTGGCAACATTTGTCTATTTCGGGCTTTTCACACCAAATATTCACAATTATACACACAAAAGCGTGTTTTTGTTGTCTTAATCTGTTGCTGTATTTGCATGTATTTGTATATATTTATGTATACGCCCGCGGGCGTTCGTTTGCTTAACCCAATTCTCTTTGGTATATAATTAAGCCGCCAGACAACTATTGAAACTCTTAATTACGGCGATTAGCAGATTTCAGTTTATTGTTGCTATTATCGCTCTGTAACAGTTATTGTTTTATTTTCTGTTATTTTATTCAAAACTGTCTTTTTGTTGTTGTAGTGAGCAACAAATGTGGCTATTTTATAATCACAAGCTATTTTTAGATAACATTGAACTGGCAGTTCCTGTTGGTTGGTATTAATGAGCGTGTATTGATATTTTTAGCCAAAAAGTATGCTACACAAATTGCTGGCTGCTTCATTGCCATAAAGAGTGCGTCTTTAAAACAGCATTTGCCATTTAAAATGACAGATTTTTGGAATTTTTTTAAACAGTTAAAAGGCAAAATTTTTGCTGGCGCTCAGTGAAATTTAAGGCGTGTGGGTGTTCTATTTTTTCGACTTTAAAAAATAAATTGTGGATGGAACCAATTTAAAAAGTAGGTTTCAAGGTTGAAAATAATCATATTAGTAGGTGTATGAACGACTTTGGTCTCCAGAATCATCACTATAATAATTATCTTGAATGTACTGTTGGGTAAAAAATCTAAGACTAAGAAGCTTACCGAAAAAAATAGGCTTGAAACAAGTCAGTCAACCTTTAGTTTATTAGAAAGAACTTGGCAATATAAAAAATTTATTAAGTAACAAATTTATTAAGATTTTTGGTAATTTTTTATATTTTTTTCTACATTTTTTTATTCGTGTGATTATTTTTCGAATTTTCCACCCACCTTTAAGAAATACTTGTCACCATCTGCATAATTTCCAACACCAAATCTGTAGTGTGTATGTCAAGAATCTATCACACATGTCACCCACACTTGCACACGCCATAAGCCGCACCTTACTTTCAGTTTTCCACTACATACACACGTACAACTAAAAAAGCGCCTTAAAGTATGCTACCGCTACTGAAGTGCGGGAGATTTAAGAAATGACTACACATTTATTCGCTGCCAAGTCATGACATTCAAAGCCGTACCTTTTATGTCTCCCAATTTGATTTGCACATTTTTTACGAGTACCGTTATTGCAAACACAGACTGAACTACAACACATGCAAACAGAAATATATACATAAGTAAAAGGTTATATTTAAATATACTACGAATTGGCACTTATATATTTGGCACAAAAATTCAATTTCATCTTGAATACGGAGAATTTTCGTAATATTTCTTGTAGCTATTTTTGAGCAGTGACTTATTCACAGGAAATGACTCAATTTAAGCACAAGCCGACGCACACATGTTCGCTGATGCGAAATATATTTATTTATGATTTAGTACACAACACACCTTTTGTGGAGCGGCACAGTGGGTCAGTGGGCACACTTCTTCTTTACTGGCATAGAATATAGCCGTCAGGATATACAGTGGGCTTAAATATAGCGCATCACACTACCAGCCGGCTTATAGCCTTCATAATTCAAGCAATGTGCGTATGTTGTGCACAATTAATCATATTTGAGTGAAATGTTGAAGAGTAAGCTAAATGAAACTGCAAAATTATGCTGCAAATTGTAGGCCGTACTTGGAAAAAGACTGCAATTTCCGTATAATTTAAGGTGTAGGCTGTAAGTTGAATGAAACTATTTTCACAAACTCAAAGAGACGGACAGTTAGAGTGCTGGAAGTGGAGCTACTTATATTTATAAAGTCTGACAAAGCGCTGATTTCCTATTAATGCTTGCTTGTTGTGCAGGAAATTGAAAAAAACTGAACATTTTCGGGATAAGGATACGCTTTTACACTTTTCTGACTATATGAGCGTGATATTTTCATTATTTTTTACTCCTTATTATTATTTTATTAGTTTCTGTCCTAAAAGTATCATTTTGCTAGAAAAATCTTAGCTTTTTCAGTACAATTTTTCTCGTTGAAAGTAGTATAAAGCCTGAAATTCTGGTTAAGCAACGAAAAGAAGAAGAAAACGCACTTAGCTTTACTAAGCTAAGCTCACGCTCAAGCACATGCTTTGGACCGAATCGCAAAATTTCGCATTTTCTTCCTGAAAATCACTGTGTTTAGTGGGTTTACAAAGTATTTTTGGCCTTATTGCCAGATATAGAGTTGAAGACCATAAAATTAAAAAAAAATGCGGCTAAAAATACTAAGCATATCAAATGGTGGTCTCACAACAACAAAAAAGTGGTGTGGTTCTGCTTGATTCTTTGATAGTGATAACCGCAAAAAAGGAATCCACACACTCGGTTACATTTTTTGGTTAAAAAGAATCTCATCCAAGCTGAGCATGTCAACGCACACCACTTTACAGCAGATCCAAGGCGCTAACAATTAGTTAATTTCATAACTGTCACATATTATGCACACAAACATCAACACAAATATGTATATCTCAGTGACACGCACTTAATCCCGCTGCAATCTGCTTGACTGACTGGCATGATTTGGTGAGAAAAAAGTTCTAAACGACTGCAAAAAACAACAGTAGCATAAAATGAGAACAACAAAAAATCATATAATCAGAACAACAACAAACACCTTGGCTTTTATTATACATATAGTCAACAGTCTTGCGCGCCTTTGTTCGAAGTATGCGCCCACTGCAGGCTAGCGCCGCCCATCCTTGACACAATTTGTGCTGTCACTTCAAGAAAAATTCGCTTGTCTTACCACTTTCACATATACATATATTTTTCTTTCGGCGTACATATACGGCGCTAAGATTTCTCATACTTTTCATTTCTTTCTTTTCGTTTTTGTTTACACTTTTATTTGTGCTTGCTTAGTGCAATTTCTTTAGCTGCTTAAGCCAAGCGCGCGCTGTGCTGAGGTTTCAGGGCAAATGACACTTTCGAATTTCGCGCACTTCCACACACAGCAAATCCGCCAGCTATTCTTCATTCATTCGTCACACCGGCTATGTGCACCCGCCACCCCGCTTTCGGTTGTCCCGCCGAACGGCGCTTTGAGTGCATCAAACCCCAGAGCGTAATTTTTCGTTTTCTTTGCACTTTCAAATATCCAAGCTGTTAGTTTGATTTCGCTGCTGTTTTGCTTCTTCTACACTTTTTCACGTTTTTCACGACTTACTCGCTTTATTTGAACCAACACACACACACACATGCATACATGCGCGTTTTCATTCATATTTTCTTTTGCTTGCGCTCATTGTGCGCTTCACAGCTTCAATGGCAGCCGCGCTGATGTGGTAAGCAGAAAATTTAAATAATGAGCGTTTCCAAGACTTCGTCAAGACAGTGCTGCTGGCGCTTGCGAGTGTGTATGTGTGTGTTGATGAATCTGTGATTGAGAAGTGCATGTGTATGTGTATTGGTTATGAATTTGCAGTGTGTTAGTAGACGCTTATTATTGTATATATTTTCATATACATATATACATATACCCCAGCACATTTTATATCTTTGAATATTTTTTTTATATATTTGTACATACGGTAAGTGCACACTGTAAGTTGACAAATAATAACGGTATGATATACCGTTAGCTTTTATTTTTTGCAGAATGTGCACTTGTTGATGATCAGTTGAACTTTGCAGGCGACAAAATTATGTATACCGTGGCAATATTTGTGCGTAGTGCTTCTTTGCGTAAATAGTTTTTGCAAATATTTAGAAACAAAGTCGACAAAGGTAAAATTTCATCATTTTATACTCGATAAAAGTGTTTGGGTAAATAATATAAAGATTTTATTTAGTGAAATGCCAAGATCTGCAGAAATAAGCGTTGACCTGCGAAAATTGATTGTTCATGATCATTTAGATGGAATGGGATACGGAAAAATTGCAAACAAATATTCTAAAAGCAAGGCCACAATCCAAAAAGTGATCAAAAATTACCAAAAAAATGGTGGGCTAGAGAGTGCTCCAAGATCAGGCCGCCCTAGAGTAACTACAGTGCGCGAAGAGACAAAAATAGTGAGAGAAGTGACAAAAGATCCGATGTATCAGCCCGATTTATTAAGCAGAGCCTTCAAATAGATGTTTTGAGCGAACAATTCAACGAAGAATTCGAGAGGACGGGTATTCCAGCCACTACAAGATTAAAAAACCGTTCATCAGCAAGAAAAATTTAAAGGCACGATTGGAGTTTGCAAAAAAGTATTACAAACTGCCACCAAATTTTTGGAAAAAAGTAATTTGGAGTGATGAAAGCAAATTTGAATTTAAAAATACTAAAGGACGGCAAAAAGTTTGGCGAAAGAGCCACGAGAAGCTTCAGAGTAAATGCATTCAAAGCACCATAAAGTTTGGAGGCGGAAATGTATTGGTTTGGGGTTATTTTAGCTACAGTGGTCTCTCAAATCTCCTAATGATCGAAGGTAAAATGACGGGAGAGTCTTATGTTCAAATGTTAAGTACCAATTTGGAGCCAGCTACGCAAAAAATGGGCATACAGTATAACTTCATATACCAGCAGGACAACGACCCCAAGCATACAAGTAGGGTTGCAAAAGAATGCTTCGAACAAAAAATACTCCTACCAAGCCCCGACTTAAACCCCATTGAGCACTTATGGCAATATTTGGATGACAAGCTTATCTTCCTGCCGTTCAAATAAAGGCGAGATTTTTAATAAATTTCCTGGGAAAATATACCCCAGTCACTCCTTCAAAACTTGGTTGACAGCATGCCTCGACGTCTATTGGCATTAATTAATGCTAAGGGTGGCAACACTAAATATTGAAGCTCTAGTGTGAAGGTAACCTCAAAATTTATTCGGGTATACATACTTTTTTGAATTTCTCTTTTTCAGAACCGCGTATTTTGCAGTCACTAGCACTAAAATGCAGAAAATTAATTTAATTGTTTGTATGTAGTATACTCATAAGCAAAAACAAAAACCATGCAAAAAAATAAATTTCACTTTTCAAAAGATATGATAATTTTCTTTTCAACTTTCAGTATACATAGTTTTGTCGGATACTGTATGTATTTATATATATTTTCATATATACATATACATATATTTTTTATATTATATATATTGAGATATATATTTTTTTCAAATTCTGGTTTCTAGCTTCATCTGCTGTGCTCACACATACACAAGCGTCCGTATGTAGCTGAATTGCCGCTGCAGGCGGGCGCTGAAAGCCAAGTAATTTGCCCGATGTCACTGCACAAGTGTGTCAACGTTGTTTTGAACTCAACCGAACTGCGCTGCGCGAAGCACTGTTGAGATTATTTATTAGGTTTGGCAGTTCAACTGAAAGAAGGGTTGCGAGGGCAAAAAAAATTTATTTTAATTTTACTAAAATTTATATTAAATAATAATTATAAGTTTTTGTTAGAAAATTAAGTAAAAACTTTTTAAATCTGCATTTTGAACGCCTTAAAAAATTAAAATTATGCAAATGCTTTGTATGATGTCCTTGCAGTAATTAAATAAATGATCATTTTTGCTGTTTACTTTGCGGTTTTCTATTGTTCTATTGTCGTATTGTTTTGATATTTATTGTTCGTGAGCGTGCATTTTAGATAAGCTTAGGTGCTTGTGTATGTGCGATTTGTAAAAATATACAAAGTGGCTTGATGTGACAGGGCGTATGAGCAACATTTAAAATTAGTCGAGTTGGCGGAATTCATAGAATTTAACGCAAATGGCAAATGTAAATCAAAAATTAATAAATACTCATAAATATACAAATCTAAATAATTATAAATACTCATAAAAATACAAAACAAAAAATTTAAAAAAATAAAAATATAAAATTAAATAATAATGATTAAATTGTAGATTATGTAAATGGTCATGGCAATGAACTCAAGAAATAAAATCATAACACCGATCAACAAAAAAAAAAAACATTTTATGAATTTACGTTTTCTTGCTAAAATTCTGACTCTAGACATTGAAAAACTCTGGCATTTTTTGTTTAGGACTTAAAGTTTCTTTTGCCAAAATTGAAATTTTGAATTGCTAGAAAGGCAAAAGTTACTCAAAAAAAAAAAATCCCTCTTATTTTTTGTGTAGGAGATACTAACATTTAACAAAAAGTTGTTGTTAAACATAAACCAAAAAGTTGTATCAACCAGTGTAATATATATTAAAAATATATGGATAGTACATATATATTAACCGTGTAAGCGGTGTCTACGCCAGCAAAGAAGAAGAAGATATATTTGAACCATTTTACAGCTTAAACGCCATTACAAAAATAATGTATTCTAACCTGAATATATTACTCATAGCCATAGAATATATTTTTCTAAAGAAATTTAGTAGAAAATTATGCAGTAAACAAGAAAAAACCTTACGTTGAGGTACATCATAGCTATAATAGCCGACACATTTGTATTTTTTATAGCATAAAAGGGTATAAAAGAACCGTATCTTGATTTTGACCAGCCAGTTTATATGGCAGCTATATGCAATAGTAGTCCAATCTGAATAATTTTTTCGCAGGCTATAGCCTTGCTTTAGAAAATAATCTGTACCAATTTTTGTGAAGATATCTTGCCAAATAAAAGAGTTTTTCTTACAAGAACTTGATATTGATCGATCAGTTTGTATGGCAGCTATAGGCTATAGTGGTGCAATATCGATGGTTCCGACAAATGAGCAGTTTCTTATAGAAAAAATATCGTTTGCAAAATTTCAAACTGATAACTCAAAAGCTGAGGGACCTGTTCGCATATAGATATGTTTGTATAAAAACATCTAACTATGCGATTTTTCGTTAATTCTTTACTTTTGACGCTTTAATAAATATTACATAACATAAAAAACTAAAATAATTAAAATTTCAAAAGTAAACTAAAAGTTGTATATATACATTGAACAATTTATGCATTCACTCACAAGCAATAAATTGTCATAAGGCAGTTAATAAGCGAAATCAATAATTCATACGCCACGGTGTACCTGCTGAGCCCCTCACACACACACACACATACAACTCAAAGTGCAGCTTTGATTTAACAGCTAAGCAATGCCAACAGCAGCATGCTTGCGTCCCAGCAAAAGCTCATAAAACGCTTAATAAAAGCGTGTGCATGTGTGTGTACGTGTGTCATTGCACAAAAATCTATTGCCTGCGTGTGACTTCAAATCTGAGTGGACATTCATATTTGACACACACAAGCATATTAGAAACTGCTGTCTGCTGCAAAAATATTACTTTTCAACGTGGACAATGTGTCAGCGCAGAAAACATGAACGCATGCAGTGCTTGTGCAAATTTGCTAGAAATACACAGAAATAACTGTAAATTTCCAGTTTGCATGCGGTTTCTCACTTTACCGAAACGCATTTCATTCGGCCACTGAAGACGTAAACTTTTATGCACACACACACACACACGCAAACGGACAAACATGTGTTCAGTGGAGAGTCTTGTGGACTTTTAATTTTTATATGTGTGTTTGTGTGTGCCGTATTTGTCAGTTTGATGGCCGGAATTGCGGCAATAACTGTCGGCAAACTACTCAAGTGAAAGCAAGAAAAGCTGCACAGCAAGCAAACTCAACCAAGCAGCAAGTGTTTATGGTCAAAGAAAACGTATGAAGCTGCCGCACCGACGCACGCACACACACAGACAAATATTTGCATAACCCACACGCATGCAAGCGTGTGAGCGTGTGTGAAATATTTTTTAATGCAATTACAGTTTCAGCTGCTGCAGTTGTTGCCGCAGGCGGTCGTAGCAGCCGGAAAGGAATTATGGCTTTTCGACCAAATTTTATGCACTTCCGGGCAGTCATCAGTCAGCTTTGGCAGTCTCTTCGGCAGTCAGCCAGTCAGTTAGTCAGTTATTCGTTAGTGCAATAATAGTGTTCGGTTAGTTTGTCGTTCAAATTGATTCAATTGCCGGTGAAGGCATGCAGACGAAAGCTCGAAAAGTGCGTGTACGTGCGGCAGCAGCAAGCAAAATGCAAAGATTGTATATATTGATCTGTTTGTCAGTTAATTTTTGTGCAATTTGTGCAGTGTAGCAGGCAGCACTTAGTTGTTGCACTGAGAGCTCAGAACATTTTTCTAACATATTTATGCTTTTCTGACAAATTGAGACATGTTGATTTGGACTACTCAACCTGTGCTGGCTTGGGGTTTTATGCATGGATATTTGAAATATTAAATACTGGCTTTAAGATGTTTAAATAATGCCATAAGCTGTTTTAGTTGAGTACAAAGACACTCGATGCTATTGATAGCGAGGTTAGGCACTGTTTGACCAGCCCTGATGGGACTGTTTATGAGTTCAATGCTAGTATCGCTTCTCTGATATCTGAATCGATGGTTACTTCTCTAAACGAAGCTGTACGTCTACTGCTTACGTCTTCCTTAATGGCTACAACCTCGGCAGACACTGCAATAGTCAGGAAGTCTGTAACTGGAGTGGATAAAGAGCACTTGACAGTAAACACCTCCACCAACCTTCCCCCAAGCTTTGACACATCCGCGTAGAAGCTCACTACACCTCTCCTCAACAGTTTCTGCCCACTCACTACTCTAAGATCCAAGTGATCCGGTATGAGGTCAAAGTGATTGAGGATTTCCAAGTTTTCACAAACGTGTTCTTCTAGGAACCCAGACACTCTGAATCTGATGGCAACTGTCGCAGCCATACACCTTTCGGCGATGTCCGCAGGCAATATGTGCAAGATAGCGTTAAGGGGTTTGGAGTGGAGCTTATGAACATTAGCCCCGCCGGTTGAACGTTGGGCTTGACTATGGTATCGTAGAGTCAGAGGACCACTTTCGGAGAAAGACTCCACCTTTTGCCAATAGCTCCTCTACAGCAGTACAAGGCAATCGACGCCTTGTTTGCTCTATCTTCGATATTCGACTTCCAAGAAAGCTTCGTATCCAGAATGAGCCCTAGATATTTCACTGCTGGTTGCAGACGGATGACTGCCATTTGCAGGGACGGTGCTGCCGGGATCATGTATCTTCTAGTGAATAAAACCATATCGGTTTTATTTGGGTTGATGGTGAAACCGTTTACGACTGCTCAACTTGTTACAACGCTGAGATACCGCTGCGTCAATTCGTAACCCATACTATGGAACTTTCCTTTAACCATAAGCGCTAAATCGCGTGCATAGGCAACCACCCTGCAGCCACGATCATCTCGTTTTTTTATTCAGGTCGTTAACGACCAGGATCCATAGAAGAGGAGAGAGAACTCTACCTTGTGAAGTTCCCCCACTCACATTTCGTCGAGCACGTACGTTCCTTATTCCGTTTCAATCACTCTGTCGCACAGTATGCTGAAAATTAGGTATTTGAGGTTTGATTGAACCCCACAAACATCCAGAGCTATTGCTTCCGTCAGTACGTTATTGAAAGCTTGATCTATATCAAGGAAGGTCCCAACTGCAAATTCCTTAATCCTAATGGCTTCCTCAAGCCATGATACGATGGTATGCATGGCAGTAACTACTGATATGCCTTTACAATAAGCATGCTGCTCTCCGTATAAATGGTCCCACGGAATGCGCCCTTAATGTACTAGTCCATCCGTCTCTCCCGAGGTTTTAGTAAGAAGGAGAGGCTGATGGACTTGGTCGTAACGTGGAAGACCCTGCTAGCCTACGCGATGAACGTGACTCGGACTCGTCTCCATGCCACCGGGGAGTAACCCAGTCTTATGCAGTTCGTATAGGTAGTTGCCAACCAATTGCATCACACCTTAACAGTCTCTTGTAGCTGCGCTGGTATGATCCCAAACTGTTTTCCTTTTACCGACCACAGATCGTCCATAAATTGTTTTTTCGTTAATGTTTGTTAGTTTATTTTTCATTTCTGTTGGGTGTCACCTTACAATGAATTTCTTTCTTTTTTATCATTTTCAAAGACGTCTACTCTACTATATACCAGCTGTATGTTCAAGCGGTTGCAAATAACTGTACAAATTTGTAGTTATTAACCAACAAAAAAGGTAGAAATATTGAAGTAGCATAGTAACGGCAGCAAACAGTTTTGTCAACAATAAAGACTGCCAAGTATGAGCCACAAACTCCTTTAAACTTTCTGTTTGTGCGAAGGGCAACTGATTTCGAGCCACTGGAGCACCGTACGCTGTACCGATTTGCATAGAAATGGCATCTCACTGGCTTCAGTAATAAAAAAAATGTGTGTCGCCACATATTTATACATATTTGTGTTTGTATGTGTGCATAAATGCTCGGGGCAGAATTGAGTTGACGCTTGATGGCATTGCACTGCCCACTTGTTATTATTGTTATTATTAATTTTTTTTTGTTTGAAAGGCAGATACTGATTTATAGCGCATTTGACTGGCCTTCAGCGCTTCCAATAAACAAATTGCACGCATACACACACACAAATATGTATAAATGGAAAATGTCACTTCAACTTTGCCGCCTGACCTTTAATGTCGCCCATAATTGTTGCTGTCACATTCTTTACGCAAATGCACACACATACATATATACGTATATAATATGTATACTGACGCTGTATACTCTTCAACTTATTGCTTGTACAATATGAAAGTAGTGTGCCTTTTTTGCTTCGCACTTGACGCCTTTAATTTGCATTTTTATTATGAATTCCGCCTTTTAACTTTTCTCCATTTAACGCCATGCCACGCGTGCGCTCTCCTTGTCTTTGCCACCACTAGCTTGACACTGACACTATTCTATTAAGAACTTTCCATTGTTTGCAATTGTCATTTTATGCATATTCGTTTGCTTTTCTAAGGCTGTCTTTGTCTGCATACACACATTTGTATGTGTGTATATATGTGTGTGCTGGGACGTAAAAGTTTAGTTTTATCAAGCAAAGTGAGTATTGCTGCTCGGAGACTTGTAACTCAGCGGCAAAATGGTTCATTTATGCAAATGTTCGAACACTTTTTCCACTTAAATGCATTCCTAATGTTTCAGGGTAATTAATTTTGCGCAAACTATTGCCTTTATGTTTGTGTGAGTCTGTAAAAAACGTTTACTCTAAGGCATAAAGACAGCAAGTGGATATTTGTAATTTATTAACTTCTAAAGTAAAGATTTTGAATTAATTTGCGCATTAACTAAGATAAGCAGTTAACGGGAGAAGGAATTTCGACAAAAGTACCAAAAAATCATCAAATCTTTTGCTAAAACGATGTTAAGTAGAGATCGGCAATGAGATGCTGGACAACTTCGCTGAGTAACCTATCTTCATCAAAAGCTTCACTACTGAAGCCAACCGAGCCGAGGCTTTTGACAAGTGTATGGAAACTTGAATTAAGCGTTGACTTGTTTATATTCGCTCCAAAAAATTATATTTTGAAGGCGATAATGAAGATCTGTATTAAAGTCTATTTGCATGACCTTCATCTCACCTTTTTTAAAACATAGTTTTTTCATTGTCAGTCCGTTTTAAATTTGATCAGATGGCATAGTATTCAGAAAAATGAGACAAAATTGTTAGTTAAAGAAAAAAGTACACAGTTTCATGCTCAAATGTTGCCCATTAAAAAAGTCACTACCCAGTCATCATATAAGCCTGCTTCTAGAGCTTCTTCTTCTAGCAAGAAAAAATATCCATTCACTCCTAATTAATCCTACATCCATTTAATCTGTCAACCGTTGTCTTCACTCCACTCTCACTACATTACCCCGCACATTTTCCTTCAAACTTACACGCAAACTTTTATAATATGCCACATTTCTGTGGTTTCTCAAAATGAAGGATATTTAGATCGCAATTTAAAAAAAACGATTCATCACAACAAAACACAGAAAGTGAATTAAAAGCGCCTAAATGTATATTATAAATGCTAACATGTATATATCGTGCGCCTAAATGTATATTTGAAGCGCTTAAATGTATATTATAAACGCCCAAATGTATGCTTGATGCTATGCATACAATATGTATAACACACCGCCTGAGGTACTTTTGAATTTTCAATTGAATCAAATAAATCATTTTGTAAAGCTCTTCATTTCCGCGTTTTTGTTTTTGTGAGACAGTAAGAAACTGAACAACAATATACCCAAGAGTAACCCAAGAAACTTTAACGTTTCACTGCCTATTGTGCTCAAACTACTCACTCTCAAAATATATACTAATGTAGGCGCTCGTACTCAAAGCCTATATGTAGCTGTGTTCGCAGGCAAATTTCTACACTTCATTTTACACAGTTCAACTATTTTGTACGAAATATTTTGCTAAGCGATATTGTGCCCCAGGCGAATTTGGTTGATTGTTGATCTTTGGGTTGGTTGCCTTGCTGTCGCTTCCTCATTTCGACTGCTCTTGCTCTCATCGCTTGCGTGTGCTTTGTTTCAGTGTCTGCCGCACACTCCCCGTCAGCGGGCCAAGTTTATCGCCAGTAAATGGCATGTGATAGTGGAAATCTCTTACAAAAGCGCCATTTGCAAACTATTTGAAAGCGCAATATTAGTGGCTAAGCCCCAACTATTATTTGCTGCTCGCATGAGCAGAAGTTACATGAGTAGTTTTGGAGAAAGCTTTCAATTCGTTGTTTGTTTCGAGTGTGCGTCTTTTGTAATGACTCTGACGTGCCTTCCGGCGACGGAAGATTTATTTCATTAAATAATTGATTTCTAAAGAAAAAGTAATTATTTGTTTTTCAAATATTTCAAATTTTGAAGCTCGGTGACCTTATAAGTTTTTGAATTTCTAAGCTGTCGATCTGAAATGTACCATACTTTGTTAAAGAAAAAATACATAAACTCCTAATTTAATGGGAAAGCATATTTTTTTCTCAAAAGAACATTTTCTGACATTTATTTTTTGAAGATTATATCTTTCAGATGTTGGCCGCGGCTACAACTCACATGGTATACTCGTTGAGTTCAATTTTCGATGACTCATTCACAGCACTTCGACTGGTAACTGGCGAATGACACGCATGATGTTTTGCTCCAAGGCCTCAAACGAAGCGGTATTGTCCGAAGAGACTTTAGACTTTACATATCCTCACAGAAAATAGTCTAACGGTGTAATATCAAACGATTTTGCTGGCCAATCGACCGGCCCAAAATGTGATATTATCTGCCCACCGAAATGTTCTCTCAATAAATAAATAGATTGATGGGATAGAAGGCTGCTATTTATATTCTGGCCTAGGGCAACACTAAGTGTTGCCAGGTGCAATCTGACATTTTCATTGGAAAGTTTGACATTTTTTAGCATAACATCACTCAGAACGTTTTGTCATTTAATCGTGAATTGTTTTATTTCCAGGGAATTAAAAAATTCACCTCGGCCAAAAAATGGAATTAACTCGTGAACATTTTCGTGCGATCATTTTTCACAACTTTCGACGTGGATTATCACGACAAGAGTGCATCGATGAACTAAAATCTTTGTATGGCTATGAAGCACCATCCTATAGCACTGTGAAAAACTGGTACAACGAATTCAATCGTGGCCGACGCACGCTCAAAGGCGAATTCCGTGAAGGTCGTCCAAAAACAGCCGTTGTGCCAGAAAACATCGATGCCGTACGTGAACTGATAATGCAAGACCGTCATGTAACATACCTTCAGATAGAGGCATGCCTATGCATTTCTCCCACCAGCAAACCTTCGATATTGCATGAACACCTGGCCGTAAAAAAGGTTTGTTCTCGTTGGATCCCGCACAATTTGACAATCGCTCAAAAAAAGGCTCGTGTGGATTGGTGTAAAGAAATGCTGAAAAAATTCGATCGCGGTGCTTCAAAAGACGTTCATAAGATCGTCACAGGTGACGAATCATGGATCTATGCGTATGAGCTCGAAACAAAACAGCAATCGACAAAAAACAAAAAAAAACAAAAAAACTAAAAACAAAAAAAACCATTTTCGTTGATAAATATGCCTGTTTACATTATTAGGCCAGAAATATATAAGTATAGCAACCTACGTAATGGTCGCCCTTGATGGTCAGGTTCTCACCGGCATCATTTTTGAAGCAATTTGGACAAACCAACCACAGTTTTTTCTGGGCCAAATGGCAGCTCTTGAATCTCTGCTCTTTGTCCCAAATGCGGCAATTTGCTTGTTTATACACCCATTGAGCCATAAATTGGTCTTATCGCTGAATAAATTTAGGCACGAAAACTTCGGAACTTCTTGGATGTTTTCAAGACCCCACAGGGCAAAACGATGTCGCTGCGAAGGTCGAGCGGCTTCTATTCTTGTACAAGATCAAATGCATCAAGTTACTTCATACAGGTTGCTCTATAATATGCAGTCTCATTGAACTTTATAGAAGAAGGAATTCTTCGAAGAAAGTTATCAACTTCTCCATTCGCAAAAAATGTCGTTATTGATAAATAAGAGTACTGTTTGCTGTATTATGCTCTGACTAGTTCGCCTTACCTTGCAATAAATCTATGTATCTAGCCTAAAAGTTCTCTGTGTTTTATATTTAAAATAATTTATAATTTCTTTGTAATGCAAAAAGCTGCAGCTTCCTGAGAAATTCCCCACATCTCGTTTAAACACTCACTTTACTCGAAGAGAACACAACGTGGCTATGGCTAGTCCAATAAGTTAGCTGTTAGAGCAGATGTTTTTTCTCTTCATCTCCTCTCAAACTCGTTGGCAATTCAGTTTCAGCAAATTAACTTAGAAATCGCTAATTGTCCTTAAGTGTTTCTGATGAAATTTTTTATACAATTATAATCATGGCCCTGCCACGTTTTGTCAATAGAAAACAAGAGCAAAATGCTTTGTAAACTTATTTTATTCCACCGCTAATATTTCCATCTCATCCCCTTACTATACCCTTACCATGCAGCGCTACAACCTTGTGTCAATTCTAAGTCATGCCCAAAGCTAATTGTACAACTTCTCACACCTTTTTGCATACGCCCGCTAGGTGGCGCACAGATTTGTTAATCCAACCATTTGGTGACCATTTTGATGGCTGTAATTACACATAAAAGTAGTGAAGACATTCTCGCTTGCGCATAAATATGCGCATGTAAATGTGAAAAGTTTTTACAAGTCATTTCTACTGCACATAATTGTTGTTGTCATTTGTTGTTTGTATTGTATTTTGTGGCGTTGTAGTTTTATGAGTTTGGTAAACAAGATTAGAAAAGTTTTGGTGAGCGCACGTTGGCTCCTGCCACGCCACCAAAACAATAAGCCATCAATAGCAGCGCCATAGCATACTTTTAGGCGTTTAAGGGCTTGACAAAGTTTTCTAGGTATGCACACTTCGTGTCGCTTTGTTTGTGTGTGAGCGTGTGTGAGTGTGTCTGTTATTGAATAAAAATTAGTTACGCGTCTCTTTTTGGTTTTGCGGCAAATTGCATTGGTCACTTTTGCTTACTTGAGCGCCTAAATGTGCCTATTTGGAGGAATTGAATTAAACAAGTTTCTATTTTAAAGTAATGCTATAAAAAGACTTTCTTTGTATACCAAAAGCAAAGTGAAGCAACAACAAATATTTAGAGCTATTAATAAATTTTGAAGATTGAGCGAATTGCTTGTGTGAATTTTTCTTCAGTGAAAGGGGAGCAGCTGCGTCTTAAATGTTTGAAATTGCCGAGCTTAGAGTATGATACAATCTGTATCATAGAGTGAACAACATTTCAGCGCAAAATTCTGTCGGTTTTCTTTTTCCAAAAATGCACGATATTGGCGCGATTTCTTACGGAAATTTGTTCTCCCAAGCGAGGTAAGCTTAATGACCTGCGCTTAGGTGTCCACACGCTTTGCGGTATAATTTCAGTACTTCCTGAATTTGGCTTAAGACATGTCGTTTCATTATTTCATTTCTCTTTCTAATTTGCGAAAGTGTAATCCGCTTTAGTTTAACATTTATATCTCTGAAAAAAAACAAAAACAAAACAAAGCGCAGCTGCTATGCCTAATTCAGACAGCAATGACCAATTTGCAGCTTGCCGGTGCTTTTATCGTTTTTCAAAAACCTTATTTGATATACGCATATGTATTTGAGAGTAAATGTGTGTGAATGCGTTTGTACGTGTACAACTAAGCTGCTTAGTATAATATACACTCAACCGAATGAAACAAAAGCTTAGGCTTAATGCGCTGCCAAGTAGATATACTATACGCACACATTCATATATACGATACATATTTATATATATATATATGTACATATATGAAAAAGGAAGTTCGCAGTGGAGAAAAAAGGCTTAGAAAAGTAAGGTCGCTGCGAAAATAAAAATGCCGCAAATGTGTAATAGCAAGAAGTCAGCGCTCTTGATGAACCGGAAGTCGGTTAAACGTCGAAGTGGTGGAAGCATGTTTTCCCGTTTCTGTTGACATTTCCGCTTCCGCTGCCTGCTTTGTGCGAAACAAAAGAATGCTGAAAACACGAGCGCAAATACATTAAACAAAAATACAAATACGAATTTCATGCTTCGCACACACACAACCACAACAAATGCTTGCGTATCGACTTATGTATATACATATATTTTCGCGTATACATATGCAAGCGCAAATTTGTTTGCCAGCGCATTTATTCAGCTGAATTTATGTGCAAAACGCTTCCTCTACAAACGAAGCAGGCCACTCGCACCCTCGCTGTTTGTTGCTCTTATTTGTATTAGTCATAACTGTTGCATATGTGCGGCGGCTGTTGCTGCAGCACTGCCGCTGACAAGCGAAAGGCGTGCCTGCCCCAAACAAGCAAATACACACAGTCAAACTAGCAGTTTGTCCACCGAACACGTAGTCTGTGTAGACTTTGTTTTAAACACTAAAACGGATATCCGACAATATGTCCTCGAGGTATATTAAGCGAGTAGTCTTAACCTCTGAAATAAACCTTGGCAGCAAGCACATAATAGAAAATGTTAAGTGCGCTTTGCTAGTTGAGCGGGACAAGTAGTGAGGGCATGCTTAGTGCTACTGAACTTCAAAGAGAGATGGAGTGAATGTTAGTGGAGAGAAGTGACGGAAGACGTGGCAAAGGCAAATAAGAAAAGAGTCTTTACTACCAACAAGTGGAGATTAAAGTTTCTAGAAAGAGAATTGTCCATACGAGTATTTCTTAAAAAAAGTATGTTGGTGCGAAAGTCAACGAAGCGTCAATGGCGACCATTATTGCGCCATGATAACCGACTATTTGATACCTGAAATTGAAGTTCGTAATCTCGGCGACATTTGGTTTCAACAAGACAGCGCCACTTCCTATGTATTGCATCAATCAATGGATTCATTGAGAGAACACTTTGATGAGCAGATAATATTTGAGCCAGTCGATTGGCCAGCAAGATCGTGTTATATAACACAGTTAGACTTTTTGCTGTGGGGATATGTAAAAATTTAAGGTCTATGCGGACAATACCGCTTTGATTGCGGCCTTGGAGCAAAACATCATGCGTTTTATTCGCCAGTTACCAGTCGAAGTGCTCGAATGAATCATCGAAAATTGAACTAAACGAGTGGACCATCTGAGACGTAGCCGCGGCCAACATTTCACAGAGAAAACCTTCAAAACATAAATGTTAAAGAATGTTCTTTCGAATGATAATAAACATACCTCACTAAATTTTAAGTTTCTGTGTGTTTTCTTCAAAAAAGTAGAGAGCCAAAATGAAACAAAAATTTTCGAACTTTCATAAGACTTCGTAAATTGAAAGAGCATGTTTTTCTAATAACTGCACATTATTTTGCTTAGAATGAATTAAATCGGCTGAAAACTTTCCCTAGACTCCATATGCCAAAACAGACAAGTCTTATGTACCTTATGGTATTACCACGGCTATAATCCTTGAAAGTTGCAAGAGTATGAAATGTTCGGTTATTCCCACTTCCTTACATGTTTACTAATAATTTTAAATAGCGAAATATAATTCACGCCAAGTTGCACTAACTTTCTACTCCAAACAACAGTTAACGCCCACTGAGATGACGTGGAGGGAAAATTTTTCTAAACTTCCCCATTCTCTACACGAAATTATATTGTTTCGGTGGGAAGAACGCTGTTATTGCACATATGGCTATGTCTCTCTGTTCTCTGTGGTTCGATGTATGTGTATGCTTGCATTCTTCATAAAATTTACACGTTCACACGTCGTATGACAAACGTCAACCGTCTTTTGTGCGCCAAATTTGGCAAGGACTTCGCCTCAGCAGCCGCAGCGCCTGCCGCCACACACATCCTGCTGCTGTCACACGAAGGCAAATGTAATTGTCGTTCTCCTCGCTATATAGTTGCTGCTGCTATTGTTCTTGTTCTTGTTGTTGTCATTGTTGCGCTAGTGTCTTTAGCTGGCACCAAGTATTTGCATGCTTGTTGCTTTGCCCAACTATTTGCCGTTGTTATTGTAGTTGTTGTACATAATTGGTATTTGAATGCATGCTGGAACAATGTCGACGCGCACGCGCCTGCTGCAAATTTAATTTATGACCAAGCGAGTGACGGCCTATACAAAAGCCACAGCCTCTATTTATATGTAAATATGCGCACACAAGCATTCACACACGTGCAACGGCAGTTACATGGCGACACATGAGCATGAGTGTGTGTGTAGGCTCCGCATCGCCTAGACAAACACGTGCCACTCCACAAACGCTTGTTCCTGCCTGCCACCCACATGTTATGGCAATGACAGCAACGCTTAACTATTTCAGCTAATTAATTTATCTGCTCAAACTATTGTTCGAAGGCATGTAAGTGAATGTATGCCCAAATATGTGGGTGGTGGTTTGTTGTTTTAAATGCTCCGGCGCGCTACGCCTGCATTTAGCATTGAAAAGTGTCAAATGTGTCAATAAGCAAGTGCCGCTGGCAAGCGCTTTTCTGACAACTTGAGCATTGTGCACGGGAATTCAATTATTTCCACGCAAAATCCGTTAACAGTTGGCGTTTAGCTTAACTTTTGGCGGGTAATGTTTTGAGCTCTCAATGGACCATTTAATTAAATTCAGTTTCGTGTACTGTTCTACTGATTGGTGCGCTTGGTTCGGTAGAACTAAGCACTATTTATAGGAAATATCCATATCTGCAGGCTCCAATCTCCGCAGATAACAACTTGAAAGCCAAGTAGTAGTCTTTCTTTTTTCGTGACTTCGCTGAACGGGTTCTGCCTGCTAGTTTTTACTGCCTAAACACTTCTTCTTCTTCTTTACTGGCGTAGACACCGCTTACGCGGTTATAGCCGAGTTAACAACAGCGCGCCAGTCGTTTCTTCTTTTCGCAAGGTGGCGCCAATTGGAGATTTCAAGCGAAGCCAGGTCCTTCTTCACCTGGTCCTTCCAACGGAGTGGAGGTCCTCCTCTGCTTCCCCCGGCGGGTACTAAACACTTACTCTCGTGATTGTCGAGGCCCGTACGTCTATAGAAGTACTTCTTACTTCTAACGGGTTTTTCAATAAGAGCGCTATGAATGACGAAATACTTTATTCCTGTGAAAGTACATTCGAATGTCATTATGTATGAAACTCGATTTATTTTGCATGACCACAAGGGAACACGCTTGCAGAAGTCCAGACCCTGAACCCAATTTTCGACAGTTTTGAAGCATAAATCGAGCGCTACTGCTGCAATTATACGTTCGGTATTCATACGAAGTTCATAAATCGTCACTGGCTTGTTTGCATAAACCATAGACTTGACGTAGCTCCACAGGAAATAGTGTAGCGGCGTCAAATCGCACAACCGAGGCGGCCAATTGACTGGGCCATTTCGTGAGACAAAACATTCACTAAACTTGGTTTTCAATAAACAGATTGTGACATTCGCTGAGTGGCTTGTGACGCCGTCCTATTGGAACCACATATTTTCCAAGTCCATATCATCCCATTCGGGCCAAAAATAATCGGTTAACATTGAGCGGTAGCCCACTCACAGTAACGTGCCGGGTTTGATCATCACGGAAGAAGTACAGCCCAGTGACGCCGCCGGCCCATAAACGACACCAAACCGTAATACAGTAGAGTCCCGATTATCCGGATCAAATAAAACCAGGGGTATTCCGTATAATCGAAAATCCGGATAATCGATTTCAAAGCAAATCATACAATATTTAAATTATAATAAAGTTTTATTATGTAATAAGTTTTACAAGTGAAGTTTAGATAATATATACGATATAAAAAACCGAGCTATAACGATAAATAATGTAATACATAATGCCTATGTAATTTAAAATTTTGGTTGGAAATAATTTGTTATTGGTCTTTGACGTAAAGAATCACATCGTTTCATTGCGGCCAAGTCCCTGATGCGTTTCAGTTGTAACAAATGTATGAGATCCGATACATCCTATCTTTCAAACCACTTAAAAGCTTTATATTGCTTTCAAGCTTCAAAAGCTTCTGCGTGAGATAGTAATTGACATACATCCCCAGTTTCAGTCTCTTCTTCATCTTCTCTCTCATTATTTATTATCGGACGCGAAAATAAACTTGTCGTAACATGTATCATTGCGCCGTCAAAACATTTTTAAATTGACAATTAGAGCCGAGACGAATGAGTCCGGATAATCGATGTTCGGATAATCGATGTTCGGTGCAATGATGACTCATGGAGTACGTGTGGATTGCTGCCTGACCAGTATTACATATTTTGCTTATTGACGAAGCCACTCACCCTGAAATGAATCTCATCACTGAAGATGATTTTTCAATGAAATTCCGGATCATTTTCAAGTTTCAAGTCAAACATAAGATTCTGGTCGTTAGGCGACTTCAGTTCTTGCATCTTCTTTGTCTCACTGGCACGGAAACCTTTTGTACTGTGCCTGTGGATTCAAATTTTTCTGCTTGCTCAATTATTGATCTGCCAGGACGATTATGACGACCATAATATAGTGACTCCGAATTTCGGTAGTAAGTTTTACATATTTCGACTCATAATTGCCGCGTATGTCTTTCCATCATGAAATGGCCAACTTTATTGAAGGAAAACGTCAAATGAGCGCAAAAAATATGGCGTCGTTTGCTATCCTTATTGGTCTACGTTTGTAGCGTTCCTATTGAAAAACTCGTTAATAGAATGTTCTTGGCAACTTGAATTCAACCTAAGCCTCTGAAATCCGTACATTTGTAACCAGAGCTTTTACATTATTTCAGATTTTTGTTACGCCTGCATTTTTGGCCATAATACATGTTCCATCGACCTAAGTATTTGGATTTTGCTGTGATTCACTCAAAAAGCAGCTACATGGTTTCCTCAAACCACCGTTTCCATCGTTGTAGACCCGGAACTAATAACTGATTTTTACAATTTCAGGCATTTTACGAGCAGAAAGAATGTTGAGTTGCTCCATAATCTCCTAAAGATATCAGGAATATCCGACATTGTACTTTAGCTAAAGCTGACTGAACTAAAACACAGCAATCAACGCAATTATGTATTTACATACACACACCACTACATAAGCTCACATTGGCTTGCATAAGCAGGCTTAATAATAGCGACATGAGCAACCCTTGCAAGCACTGTTATCCAATGCCATGCAACAATGAGTAGATTTTGAGCGGAAGTGATTGGCTGAAATTATGCATGCTTGCATTCCATGCAAGTCGCCAAGGCGCAGTGATGCATTGTGCACGCATGCAATATATATGTATAGTACCGTTTTTCACTTAATATAAGCAATCAGAGTGGGTTTGCCATGCAATTGAGAATGGAGTGGTTCTTCCCTTGTGTGTGAACTGAGTCTCAGAAGGGAATTTCCTTCAAAGTAACCAAATACTGACAAATTTCACGTTCCAGACAATATTTTGGACTAAATAAAACCGACAGCAGATGTTGGATTTTTGGAATGCTCTTTTTATAATACACATATTTTGCAGCTGCTGCTGCGAATAACAAGTTTAGAATAGATTAATTTATGCGCGCACAATATTTAATAAGGATAGTGTTTGGAGAGTATTTGGTTCTGTGCCGGGTCTGTTCTACGATGCTATATGTATTCATGGAGTAAATTGTCAGTTTCTCCCCTCGCGGCGAGAACGGCAACTCTTCACGACTCTATCAAAGTAGAAGCCGTGCGGGCATCTCAATCTCTCTACACGCCCGTTGAGGCACACGTAGAAGCGGCGGAAAAATCTGCGGTCTGCGAGATAGGTACCATCGCTCAAGTTGACGCAATCACTTTCGGAAGTGTAAAATTCCGCAGGAAGATTGGATGCATCACTCTCATCACGATCGTCATCGTCATAATAATCGAATTGCCACAAAATTTCTGCTGTTGCACATGGCGTTGTTACACACGGTTCTGGTGTTGTTGTACAGGGTGCTGGCGTTGTTTTGCACGGCGTTGGTGTTGTTATACACGGTGTGGGTGTTGTTTTGCACGGCGTTGGTGTTGTTATACACGGTGTTGGTGTTGTTATACACGGTGTGGGTGTTGTTATGCACGGCGTTGGCGTTGTGGGCTTACACGTGCAGGGTGTTGGTGTTGTTATGCACGGTGTTGGCGTTGGTGTTGTGCAGGGTACCGTAGTTATTTCTGGTTCACACGTAGTTGTTGTTGTCTTTGTGGTCGTCGTCTTTGTAGTGGTGCTTTTGGTGGTGGTTGACTTTGTGGTTGTTGGAGTTGTGCAGGTTGTTGTAGTTGGTGTGGTTTCACATGGTGTGGGTGTTGTGGGCTTACACGTGCAGGGTGTTGGTGTTGGTGTATCACATGACGGTGTTGGCGAAGGAGTTGTGCAGGGTGCCGCAGTTGTTTCTGGTTCACACGTAGTTGTTGTTGTCTTTGTGGTCGTCGTCTTTGTAGTGGTGCTTTTGGTGGTGGTTGACTTTGTGGTTGTTGGAGTTGTGCAGGTTGTAGTAGTTGGTGTGGTTTCACATGGTGTGGGTGTTGTGGACTTACACGTGCAGGGTGTTGGTGTTGGTGTATCACATGACGGTGTTGGCGAAGGAGTTGTGCAGGGTGCCGTAGTTGTTTCTGGTTCACACGTAGTTGTTGTTGTCTTTGTGGTCGTCGTCTTTGTAGTGGTGCTTTTGGTGGTGGTTGATTTTGTGGTTGTTGGAGTTGTGCAGGTTGTTGTAGTTGGTGTGGTTTCACATGGTGTGGGTGTTGTGGACTTACACGTGCAGGGTGTTGGTGTTGGTGTATCACATGACGGTGTTGGCGAAGGAGTTGTGCAGGGTGCCGTAGTTGTTTCTGGTTCACACGTAGTTGTTGTAGTCTTTGTGGTCGTCGTCTTTGTAGTGGTGCTTTTGGTGGTGGTTGATTTTGTGGTTGTTGGCTTGGTAGTTGTTGTTTTTGTTGTTGTTATTATAGTTGGCTCCGGTGTTGCACAGGGTGTTGGTTCTGGCGTAGCACACGGCGTTGGCGTTGGTGTGTCACATGGTGGTGTTGTAACGCACGGTGTTGGTGTTGTTATACATGGTGTTGGTGTTGTTGCACATGGTGTTGGTGTTGTAACACACGGTGTTGGTGTTGTTATACACGGTGTTGGTGTTGTAACACACGGTGGTGTTGTTTCACACGGTGGTGTTGTAACGCACGGCGGTGGTGTTGTTATACATGATGGTTCTTCAAATGGTTCCGGGAAATAAAATGGATACTCTCTTTCTCCATCATCCGTATCTTGATTTTCCCGATTTACATAACACTTAGCAAGATCAGGGAATGTACAAGCTTTCGTCTCAGAATCAAACTGCAATCCCCTGCGACATCTGCGCGATATAGCTCTGCCACGTCTGCAGATGTAGTAACGATAGCAGCTATATTCGTCCGGCAGAAGTTCCCCAGACCTATAGGATGAACAATCCGGCGTGCTACGATCACGACATGCCGTAAGTGTTTGTGGACCCACAGCAAATACTAGCAGTAGAAAGTAAACTGAAAAATCAAGCAGACATTTACGGTTATAATAAAGGTTAAAGCGCAATTCGAAGAAAACTTACGTGGTCTCATCTTTGCACTACTCTATTTGCCGAATCGGTTGTGATGAACGAACCTTATTTCGGATACTGAAAATACGTTAGGTGAGCAGCTATTTTTATATGCCACACCAATCAGCTACAAAGCAACTAATTACTATTCATTTCGTAAAAATATACCGGAAAAACACTTGAGATTTCCTGTTCCGTGTCTAAAAGTTACATATGCACTACAAGCAGTTTGTACTTACCGACGCATTCCATACACCACAACTAATTACTAAATAACTGATAAGAACCGCTCTCACAGCATTTGGTTACAAAAATGTTATCTTTCCCTGAGATAAACATAGTTTTGGTTGTTCTGACATTTAAATTTATTTATATTTCTCTATAGATATTGATTTCGCTTTGCGCCTAAAGCGATGCTGTATCGGTTTCAGTAGTTTACTGCCCACCAGATCGACAGTTTCTGCTGGCGAAAGTCAGCATGTCAAGCGAGGCGGGTCTTACACTTTGGTTATCTTATATGTTCATCACTGATGTACACTTTAAAACAATGTATGTTTCGGCGAACAAAATTCCAAAACAAATAAAAATTCTATGCAAACCGATTCCGGAAACGGTTAGCCAAAATATTCACAAATACTTCAAGTACAAAAGGCTTGGGATTTTTTGTTTTTCTGCACGACAGCATATCGTCACCTAAATTGCAAAATATCGTAACATAACTTTTCATAAGTTTACAGGCGAGAAAAAACAATACAATAGAAACCACTCATATTGAAACAAAATTTGAGTTTTGGTTATAAAAATATGTTGGTTATATGTTGGATATATATTGGTTAAATATTACTTATATAATGGTTATATATTGGTTACAACTGACAGCTTAAGCTGGAAATTTTATGCTACATATATGTAACATGATGTAGTAATCATGACCAATAAAAAACTCAAAAAAAAAAAACGATTTTTCGATGATAAGTTGTTGCATTTTATGCGACGATATGTGTCTACCAGCAGAGATTAAAAATACTTTGCCGATTTTATTGATATTTGTGTGCATTTATTGAGTTTAGGCTTTACGCTTTCACATACGCCAGCTGGGTCTTTGCTTGCACCACAAATTATTTTATTTTTTTTTTAAGTGTACTTGCTTAGAAGCATAATTATTATATTTCAACAAACACTACTATGGTGTTTAGTGCCGGCTCAGAGCTTTTTATTGACTTTAATATGCCGAAAACATTAAAAACTTATTTTGAAAATTATTCTAGGGCTAAACTTTGTGCACTTCAAATGTTCGGTACGCATACTGACGCCTGCTTCCACTGAAATATCGAATTCGAGAATTGCAGCTAGCTCCAACTGTTGTACTTGCATATGTTTGAGTATAAATATGTAAGCGTGTTTATTTACAATACAGCAGGATTTGTTAGTTGCACTACCTACTCGTAGGTGTTCATATATTGCATGGTTTCGGGCAATTTCGCATATAGTAGCATATCTATTGCATAGAATATGCAATATTATTTACATTTACATTTACAAATGCATAAAAATAACTTTCAACGAATTTTCAGCTATTTCCGTTTGGTGGAGTTCTTATTTCCGCTTGGCTCTTGTATTTTTACAAAATTTAATGAACAACCCAACTGCAGTGTGAGGATCGCAAGTTCAGTTACTTATTTACAGTCCCTCAAAACGATAGTATGCTGCATATATTGATTACAGGACATACTGATTACTGGATATATTGATTACAGGACGTATTGTTTATATTTTGGCATACGAAAGCTCTTTCTACTCGCTTGCCGCGAAAACTCAGAATCGACCAAAACACCGTATCTGAATCAACACTTTGCAATTTTTCGCTATCCCCACTTCTCAAAAAATACACGCTGTAAAGAATTTTAAAGTCGTTGAAGAGATAGTCAGTATGGCGGCGAGCAATTTGAACCAAATTTATCTAGTAACGGGTTTTTGAATAAGAATGCAACCACCGCGGGTCGGAGTATCAATGAAATTCTTTATTCCTGTGAAAGTACATTCGATGACACTATATATAGAACTCGATTTATTTTGCATGGCCAACACGGGACCCGACCCTGAATCGGTTTTCAAACATAAATCGGCCGATACTGCTGCAATTTCATGTTCGATATTCGTACGAAGCTCATCAATCGTCACTGGCCTGTTGGCATAGACCATAGACTTGACGCAACCCCATAGGAAATAGTATAAAGGCCTCAAATCGCACGACCGAGGCTGGCAATTGACTGGGCCATTTCATGAGATAACACGTTCACCAAACTTGGTTGTCAATAAATCGATTTTGACATTCACTGTGTGGCTTGTGGCGTCGTCCTGTTGGAACCACATATTGTTCAAGTCCATATCATCCCACTTGGGCCAAAAATATTCGGTTATCATTGAGCGGTAGCGATTCAAATTCACAGTAACGTTGCCGGTCTTGATCATCACTGAATAAGTACGGTCCAATGATGCCGCCGGCACATAAACCACACCAAACCGTAATTTTTTCGGGATACAATGGTGACTCATGGAATACATGTGGATTTCTGTTTGACCATGAAATGAACCTAATCGCTGAAGATGATTTTTCGATGAAAATCCAGATCATTTTCATGTTGTTGCTGAGCTCAATTCACGAACATGCGACGATTCTGGTGGTTAAGTGGCTTCAATTCTTACAATGATATGATCTTTTAAGCTTGTAGATCAAGATCTTTTCGCAAAATTCGCCACAACCACAACGAGTTTTCACACAACGACGTTACAGAGATGCCCAACGCTTGAGAACGTCGTGTGAGAGACTGATTTGGGTCTTCCTCAATTGATGCGCTAGCGGCAGCAATATTCTCAACACTATGGGCACATCTTTGTCTCACTGGCACGGTAATCGTTTGTACTGTGCCTGTGGATTCACGTTTTTCCACTAGATGCTTAATTTTTGATCTGAGCGGTCGATTGTGATGAACATAAATAGTAAATTTCAATGATTTCGGCTCCTTATTGGCGCGTATATCTTTCCACGATGAAATGGCAAAACTTATTGAAAAAAAAATGTCAAAAGAGCAGGAAAAACATGGCGGTCTTTGCTGTCCCTATCGGTCTAACTCATTTCGTTCTTCGATTCAAATATAGGAAATCGGGAAGCTATTGCCCCATATATAAAATATCCATCATTGAAGTTAGAATCTCAGACTGAATGAATGTAAAAATCTCTGGAAATTAAAAAAAAAGTTCTCCGGCTTACCAGTTTACTACCCGAGAGTGGCAATATTAACTGGTTACTTACCGGTTTACTACCCGGAAGTTTTTAAAAAGATAGAAAATTTAAACGAAAAAGTTCAATAATACAAACCAATCATCAATGCTTATAAGTAAATGCTGAATTTA
The DNA here is from genome assembly GCF_024586455.1 of Bactrocera neohumeralis. Lineage (NCBI taxonomy): Eukaryota > Metazoa > Arthropoda > Insecta > Diptera > Tephritidae > Bactrocera > Bactrocera neohumeralis. The sequence continues at coordinate 87,847,765 of NC_065921.1, read as the reverse complement.
GTCGAGTAGAGCTGCTATACAAGCGAAATCGATTGCGAAAATGTTTTCTTTATAACCAAGCTTTATTTTATTAAAATAATATAGACATATATACATATATAGATATTCAATACTGAACCCCATTTTGTATTTATGCATACTCAACAAAATATATCGCATTATTATTTCCAAATTTAACTCTGAAATTTGTTATTTCAAAACATGTCTCTTATTTCGCCCTGAAGGTAAGCATGTGAAACTCAATAGCTACATATGTATATACCATATAAATGAAAGACAGTTATAGGCGAATATAATACTTTATGTAGGCATGTAACATAGTAGACTCAACTATGCCTGTGTAATGGTAATATTTTTACCAGAAATTTGCCGCCTATAAAGCAAATAAAATAAATATGAAAAATACAATATTCACACACACACAATCGGCTCTATTGTTTCTAGATTTTAAGCAAATTTTCCGCAAGAAAAGCTTGTGCTGCTGCAAATATATGTACATTCGGAAGCAACCTGCTGCCAACAGGTAAGCTCTCAGCCTCGCTGTCGTCTGCCTCTTGCACAACAATTCATTTTTTCTTTTTCCCTTGTATATTGAAAGCATACTGTGTATCTGTTGGACAATTTCTTGCTACAGCAAAATATCATATTTGTAACATGTTAATTTGCAAGTGCTCTGCCTGCTAGCGCAGCACTGGTATAAAGAAGAAATGCTGAGCTGGAAAGCAAAAGGCAGCAAGTAGTCATAGTCATAGGCTGTGGCTTATGGTGTTGGAGGCAAAAAGCAAGCTATTTTTAGTAGCAAGTGAAAAGTACCGTTATTATTTTATATCTGCTGACAATTTTTATTTGCAGATGAGGAGAAAAAGTAGAAAGTTTTTGTTAGCTTTGGCCTTAGCTTTAAGCGATTGTGAGGACTGAGGTAATATGTAATATTTTCATTTATATACCTGCAGATATATGTATATGTATATCGTTTTGAATGTTTTTTTCTTGCATTTAATTTAGTCGGAACATTTAGCCTCAACTAATATATTTTGTAAACAGATGTTCCAATCAGTCGTACAATACTTTCAGACAAACTCTTGGAAGATTGAATGTTCTTGATTGACGGTAGACAGTAAGTCTCTTTAAAGAGAAAGAGAGAGAGTGAGTTGAACTCTTAGTTATACTTTGAACAAGGTATATTAAGTTTGCCACGAAGTTCGTAACACCCAGAAGGAAACGTCGGAGACCCTTTAACATATCTATACGTATATACGTGAAGGAGACCCTTACTTTTTGAGATATCGAACTCAAATTTCGCGCACTTTGTTTTCTTCTCAAGAAGCTGATAATTTGTCGGAACCGCCGATATTGAAGCACTATAGCATATAGTTGTCATACAAACTGTGGGCTCGAGATCAAGTGCTTGTATGGCAAACTTTTTTCATTTGACGAAATATCTTCACGAAATTCGACACGGATTATCATCTATAGCAATGCTTTAATCCTCGAAGAAATTGTTCAGATCGAATCACTATAGCATATAGCTGCCATACCAGCCGTACAATCGCAATCAAATGCTTATATGGAAAACTTTTTATAATGCAAGTTATCGTCATGAAATTTGACATGGATCCTTATCTATGGCAATAATGTAATCTGGGAAGAAATCGGTTGACTATAGCCTACATTTAGTTGCGATACGATACAGTTCTTGCAGAGAAGCTTTTACCTTTGTGAATGATATTACAGGTTCGTTGCAATCAAAGTTGAGGTTTCTTTTTGTTTCTAATTTCACTTTAGGTGTGCGCCCTACTGCTTCTGTTCGAATTCATAGTGCATTGTTATGTTCAGCTTTAGCATAGTTTTAGGCGTTAACTATGGCGTGATCAGTTCGTATTGTTTTCGTATTATATTTTAGTTTTTTTTTTTTTTTAAACCGTTAATTAAGCAAAATGTCTATACGCTCTAGGCAACAAATTGTTAAAGTAAAAACTTTAACAAATAAAATCTGTAAGTTTAATAGAAAATCGAAGAAATCCATAACTACTTCCACGACTCAAAAAAATACTAAATTGATCAGATTTTTATATACTTTCACACATTTATAAACATGTTTATATGTATTTATGTATGTGTATAAAGAAAATAAGCGTAAATACACTTTTGTTTCAACTTAATTTACATTACAAAATCTTCGTTATTTAATTGATTATTTTTCCATGTCACAACAGGCAAATCCGATACATAACTATCTGCCTACATGTAAGCCAAACAAAACAATGTTAAATTGCGCACAATTCAATTAAAATTGATTGTTTTGACAGAGTATGTAAATGTATATTAAAATGGTGAAGGTCTACTAAGGCAAGCAGCGCCGCAGGAAATTCACCAAAAAATATTTGCAGTTACGGTATGGTGAAATTTCAAAGGCTCATACAATTTTCTACTAGGTTTTGAACAATATGTATATACACTCGTATATATGCTATTAAACCTAAACATGTTTCGAGTTTTTAAAGAAAAATGCTCACTCATTTATTCAGCCATACATAAATCCATGATTTCCTACTGGGTTGCGCATACACATACATACACATCCACAAAAATATATGCCGCAGATTGTTTTGTAATTGATTTCTGCAATATTTCGGTATGAATTATGCAATTAAGAGTTACAGGCGCACACATACACGCACATGCATGTGTGCGGGGTGCCAAGAGTGCACAGCAAATATCCTCAAGTAGGCACAAGAAAAATGCAAATGTGAGTTAAGTAAATTCACTTGTATACATGTGGCACCGCTGCTGCGAAATGCCTTAAAATTATGCAAATTATAAATATCTACATATCTACATACAAATTGGATTTCATTAAGCCAAGCTAAGCATGCTGTGCTGTGCTGCTGCTGCTACGCAAAGGATTAAGTATTCATGCGAGCTCAGGCTACAGTTAATAATTGCAAATTGTTAAATGATTTGCTCAATGTAAACACAGATTTAAAGATGCGCACGACACTCGAATTAAGGGATTTTTGATTAACACGCAGAGAAAATGCCCGAGCAGTATTTAGCCACATGTGGCTGCATCATTAAGTAAACAATAAATTTCAATTAAAACATTGACAATGCGCATTATTTAATGTGGATGTACGAAAAAGTTGATTTTCATAATTAATTTGGAAATAAAGGAAGTAAACCTGAGAGACATTAAGGTTAGGTTAGGTTGGGTTAGATTAGATTAGAGGGGCGATCGCTCAGCATGACGGCGGATTTTACGCTTATTAAAGTTTCATTTTGCAGCTTAACGAACTGTTTTCTTCCATTTTTCCTTTACTACACCAATGATAGGATAATGTGTTCTGGGGCGTAATCGCTTTCTCTCTTTAAATAGTATCTACATACTGATCAATATTACTTCTGGTTAGGCATAACAGTGCTTTCAGTTAACGCTAGACCGGTTTTTAGCGGTTAATTTGTGATATAGTGGATGTAGGGGTTCAAGAATACAATATTTTGCTTGACATGTTCCTCGGTATACAAAAATAAAGAAATCGATGCATGCATTCCCCTATATCACTGGTCTCTGCTTACAGCGTTTGTCCGGAAAGTAATAGGACTGATTTTCTTCACCATGAATTTGTTCCTCCTGAACAAACCGTCAACACCAAGTTTTACGTGGAAGTCTTCAAGAGACTCAAACGAATGGTCAATCGGGTCCAACAAGACGTCGCACCCGATTGTAAGTTGCACCACGACCACGCCTCGGCTCACACCGCCTTTCTTATGAACAGCTACCTACCAAAGACCGGCTTCCGCAGCCGCCCTACAGCCCAGATGTGGGAACCCGGATTTTTTTTGTTTTATTGCTTGAAAATGCCGATGAAGGGGGATCCAAGCTGCATGCAGCTCGGCTCTCACGGCTATTCCGGAGAATGTCAATGTGAGAATCCGTGGCGTCTTCAATGCTTGTAAATTGCGCTGACAGCGCTGCATCGACGCAGAAGGAGCCTATTTTGAAAGTTTTTAAATAATTGTAACGATTGGTTCAGTAAATTTTATTAAACTGACTCGGTCCTATTATTTTCCGGAGAAACCCTATATCTTCCTCTAGCTCTCATATATAAGATACACATCATTTCTAAACTTCCGGTTAAATTAATACCATATCAATATCGGGAAGTAATTCACACTTCTTACGCGATATATAACATTTTCAAAAACATTTAGTAATCCTCTCCAGTTTTTATTGTAGAAAATACGAATTAGGGATTCCCATTTTCATGCTTCTCCAGAACCCATTATATTCGGCAGTTGGGTAGGAGTGCTGCCACTTCGGCCTCAATTAGCGCTAGATGCGTCATTTTGATGCACTATCGTAGCACCTCTATAATCTTGCTATCTCGTTTCATCTTAGCTCAAACGATTTGGTGCTCTCAATGAAACCCTTATATCCGCTATACTTTTGAGAACGACCATTCAAGGTTTGATGCCTAATAAGCTCCACGCGATCTGTGTGTAGTTTGTGTTAGAGCTGAGTGTTCATAGAAAAAGTGGAAAACGGTTTTCTTGTACCCTTTTTACATGTTCTTATAGGGCCGAGCAGTTTTTACCGCATGTTCTCCAAAAAGCCAGTGCCCCTTTATAGTAGCCATAAGTCTGAAAATACTGTTCCTTGACACATGTAATAAAAGTCCTTAAACTGGAGCTATATCTACTTCATTATCTTTCTGTTAATTATAGATTTTCATCTGCTCTGGGCTATTTGTTCAAGGTGTGTCCATAGCTTCCTTTTTTCGTACTCAGAGGTCATAGTATTAACTCCGCCTCAGATTCAGCTAGAGAAGCTCTTGAATTTGCAAACTCATCTGCTTTTTTGTTACGAAAATGTTACTATGGCCGGGAACACGAAGCTTAAAGCCTTCCGGCAATTGTTACGCTGGAATTTAGATGACCAGCAATGCGACCTGACTATCCGTGTTTGTATATAGTACGTATGTTGCTTTCTGTATCCTCCCGTAGTCATTCAATATAACAAAACATACCTTCTCTATACCTGGCGCAACTGCTTCTAGGATGCTGTCTGAGTTCGGTTGTCGAATAGGGAGAGAAACACCATCGGAGTAAATACCTGCCCCTACCCCGCAATCCATTTTGTACCCGTCGCTATGATGCAGTAGAATATTGAGCGCATCAGTCGAACAAGCGTTAATGGCACCGACTGCTCTCTTTATGCCATTTAGTTTCTTGATAATATCATGCGTTTTGAATGCTATCTATCAAACTCTGGCCATTTTCTTACATATATGATTTTCTTAGCGACATTTTTTGGAACCATTTTTGTAGACTTCTTGAAGTATTTGAGAGAGCTGGGCTGGGAAGTTTTGATGCATCCACCATACAGCTCTGACCTTGCACTATTGGACTACCATTTGTTTCGATCAATGCAGAACTCCCTTAATGGAGTGAGGTTGGCTTCAAGAGAAGTCTATGAAAATTACTTGCCACAGTTCTACAAAATGGCAAGAAATGGTCGACTTAAATGGTAAATATTTGATGCATTAAAGTTGATTGTAAATATAAAAAAACAATAAGTTGAAGTTTGATAAGAAATACGAAAAGACTTTTTCGGCTATCCAATATCTCATTTTCTTACCGACATTCTTTTTGTGAATATTTTCGCAGACTTTGTCACAGAATACTCACGAGAATAATATACTCATATTTGAATATATGATTAACATATACAAGTATATAAGAGGCATATACATCCTCTCGATATACTCTTACTTGAAGAGTTCTCAAAATATTTGCAATTTGTGTAAACAAGTTCAGACTTCCTGCACGCGGTCCTTAATACATATTACAATACAAATATATTCGTGCACATTTGCAACGTTAAAGTTAGTTGCTGAAAATGCGGCCAAAATATATGCGCGCTTATGTAAGTTTACGTGAAAAGTTGGCGAAAGTGCAAGCAAACTAAATGAAGTACTCGGAGCGGCATGTAGCGTGAGGCAAAGAAGGTAAATACTTTGCAACAAAGTTTTTAACACGCATGCCGCCGGAATGCATAGCAGTTGGAGTGGCTACCTCAACGCACAAGCACGCATACTTAATAGGGATGAGCGCTTATATTCAAAAACTCAATTTTTTTTAATATAATTGCTTGCAATACGCGTGTAGAAATATATTTGTTATTTTCTTATTAAATTTAATAATTTTCCGTTAATTTTTGAAAATTTTTTTCACATGGCAACTGTTACTGCGAACCACCCTAATAGCAGCATTACTTGAAGCGCATTTAAGCTTTCCTAAAAACATATTTGTGTAATTTCCTGACACTCAAGCATTTCCCGCCAACAACAACGAAAATGCAGCACTTTACTTTTACTGGCACTCTTATGCAATCAACTTCACTTTCAAGCGAACTTCGCTTTATTTGCACAAGTTGCTAAGTTCGCTGGTCAAATACCTGTCAAAAACAAAAGTGTAAAAAGGATATTTTATAAGAGTTGCACAAACTTAAAATACACAAAATTGAAATGTTAATGCTCAAGTGTGTGCCCACATTTGACTACTTTATTCGCTTATGTATTTTGTGTACGAGTGTGTGTGTGCTCATAAGCGTATTTGGCATTAGTTTGCTTAAGTGCAAGCACATGTGCGCTTCGAAAGTTCTTCTTATTGCCTTATTGATTTTAAGTAGTTTTCGCAAATTTATGGGAAATTTTGTTCAAATTTGTGGAGTGTAAAAAAATACTGTTTTTTTTTTTTGGAAACACACAAGATCGCTTGCTTCTTAGTGCAAGAAATTTAAAGCATGGATATAGTGAGAGAAAAAGAGAGAGAGAGCGAGAAGTTGATTTAATAAAGTTGCGTTAATATCGTACTGCCGGACTGAACTTAAAAGTATTAGCAATAAACCACACCAGATTCCGAATTCTCACTTCAGGGATGGGATCAACAGATTGGAGGATCGTTGGAGAAAGTGTATTACTGTTCTGGGAGATTATACCGAGTAATAAAATGTACTTTGAATCATAAATTTTTTTTTTTATCAAACGACACAACTTATTGGACAACCTGGTATATTGAAGAAGCCGCACGATAGAAGCCGCCTTGTCTGAAACCTCACTTGGTATCAAACGGCACGGAGAGTTCTTTCTCGAACCTGGCGGAGCTCTTGGTATTTCTCATCAGTTTACACAGCCGTATTCGTTTTTCTTGGAAACCAGATTCAGACTTTCAGACATTGCGGCATAAAGCAGTTCCTCTTCCTGCTGTCCAAAGCATCTTTGAAATCGAAGCAGAAGTGGTGTGTGCAATCCTCTTTTTACGGGCATTTTTCAAGATTTGGTAAATATCAGTTGTTGTTTTTGCAGGCCTGAAACCACACTGATAAGGTTCAATATGTTTGCCGACGATGATCTTTAACATGCGATGTTGAGGAGGCGTAACTCACGGTATTTGGCGCAGATTGTGAAGTCTCCCTTTTTGTGGATTGGGACCAATAGTCATGCATGCTTTCGTCCGGCCATATTCTTGTAGCGCTCAAGCACTCATAGTAGACATCTTTGGTCACATAGTCCTTTTCCTCAATCCGGGCATCCGCGCGAATCAGCGAAATGTTAAAGAACTGCGCTTTGATGCGGGTTGTGTCTAGTCGTTCATCCATCCACCGAAGCGAATGCTGGAACTCAGCGACGGAGTTTCACTCCCACCGCGAATCTCACACCGAATTTGCGCTCCTTTATATGGCTACTGTTGTAAATGCTACAAGGACTTACTCGTCCTTGTTCCGTCTATCGCACTTTTTGGACGAATGTGATGTCAGCTTTAATTCTAACGACGACATCAATCAGCAGAGCAGAGGCTCCTTCCCAATTAAGGGACCAGACATTCCAGATGCATGTTCTTTAATCGTAATCCTTAGTACGTTTGCGGTGGTCGTTATCAAAGGAGATCTCTCATCCGAGGCTGTTGTGTCTTTTTCATTAAGGGTGTTTTTTTTTTTTAAAGTGGTGGGTCGCAAACCCAGCCACAACCCTGACTAGGAAAGACTCGCCTTCTTACTTTATCTCGCCTAAAAACTGATGTTTTTGGCTGCCAAGAAGATACTTGGTCTGAGACCGGAAGTCGGGAGCTGCTTGAGCCATACACAAAGAATCGTTTCTGGCCCCTCCCAAAAGAATGGCATTCAGAAAACTTTCCTCACTTGTGTGAACTTCTGCGCTTCACTGCATCCTCCAACATATCATTCACGAATATCTGGTTTTGAGAAAGCTCTGTGCAAAGTGGGTGCCGCTCATTTTTAACTAAATCCAACGACGATTTGATGATTCGGAACAGGGTTTGAAGGTGTTCAAGCGTAATAAACCCGAGTGTTTGCATCAATATCTGACAAGGATGAGACATAGCTTCATCATTTCGCTCCGAAATCCAATCGACAGTCATTCGAGTGGACTGCACATGATGAACCCACTCAAAAGCGTGGAAAAACGCAACAGTCGGCTGGCAATATTATGGCGGTTGGACTTTGAGATAGGCATGGAATAATTTTTATTGGCTACATAGGACGAAATGCCGGAAAACAATGCAGCGTGTCATAAGTCAGTGAAAGTGAAACAATCCAACAATTAGTTTTCGAATTACTTCGACATCCAGCTATTTCCTTTTGTCAGGTCTCAAAAGAATGCTCGCTGGGAAAAAATGTTTGTTTTATGAAGAGGTGATCGCCTTTTTAGGCTACCACAGTAGGTGTTCCTCTTAATCTGTACATGTTAGCCATGTTAGTCAAAGAATCGTTCTACCGAACTTTCCGAATTTCATGTGTAAAAAATCTAAAATCTCAACCAATTTTTAACAACGGAATGAAGTTCTGGATATCACTTTTATATAAAACTACCTGAAATTTATAACAAACGTTTACAATTTTTTCTCGTTTTTGAGAAGTGAGTTCGTGGTTAACGTCACTAAGCGCTGCAGAAACCACGAAACTGAACACAGTTCAGTCGTAGCAAACTTAATTCCGTGGACTTAAAATTATGTTAAACAACAGCGCACATTTCAAATGTATGTTACAGTTATCTACAAAGGAGTATTCTGAGTTAGTCAACATCATACGTCAACTTCAGTCATAAAACTACGATTTTCTGGCATTACGACAGTCAAACCCTAACTCTTCTTGGGTTCAATCATTTTAATACCCAGACAAGCCCTCATTGTGTATTTCAATCCTTCGGTATATGAAAAAAATCTATGCAACGGCAACATTAAAACTAATATATTGAAAAGCCCGTTGTACACTTATGTCTGTCCCTCATGCTTGACATACTTTCCTTTGTATAATATGTGAAAAAACAACAATGGACATATTTTTTTGTGCAAACACTTTCCCTTAAAACCAAACACTCCACTTTAGACTTGTGAGCAGAGCACTTAAGATGCGAGCGAAGAAAATCTACAATAAATACAAGTTTTTCTTAAAAGCCAAGGCATTTTTTACTGGCATGGATTGAGACAAATATCGCTTTTACATATTTAATTTAACGCTATTTACTTCATATATAAAATATATATATATACATATATAGCATTTGCATTGTCAGCGTGCTGCCTTTCGCCTGGCCATGACTTCCAGCAGCCAGACAACCGCAGCGCTTGATTACATTTACCTGATATTTGCAAGGAAAAATTGCACCCCTTTCACCAACTGACAACAAGCCTGTAATAAAAATGTTATTATTTTTGTTGTTATGGTTTCTTTTTGTGGCTGCATTGCAGTTCAAGCTCGTAGTTTAAGAGCAATAGCGGCGCATTAGTGGTTGCTGAATTCCTTATATTGCACAACTTAAAAGCACAAACACAACTTTAGAAAATATTAATGTGCATAGCACTGGGGTAAACAGTTGCCATGCCACAGTAAAGTGTGGCAACAACGGGAATATGAAAAATAGAAAAACTTAATAAAGTGCGCAGAGTGCTTGCAACACACGCAAGTGTTGCGAACGCTTATATTTGTGTGTGTGTGTTTGCGTTGCATATGTTTTTTCACACACACACACAACTCAATGTTAATTCTTGCAAAATAGTGCGCCGCCAAGGACAAGCTTCGTGCGTCCGCATATATTTGCTGATATTGCAACTCATCGTCTGCCGTTGTCTCGCCATTCACTCAGCCAGCACACGCGCCACACGCCTTAATAGGTTGCCGTTTTTGCAGTGCGCACCCGTAAATACATTTGTGAATATGTGTGGCAGTTACAGGTTGCACAATTGCTCGTGATTTTACATTGCAATGTTGTGACATTCTTCATCAAAATTTGTTTTTGCATTGACTTAAATGCGTTGCTGGCTCGTTCCATACTCATGCATATTTCCATTGTTGTTACATTGTGCCGTTAAAATTTGTTGCCTCAAGACAAAAAACTTATTAATATTGGGTAGTCGAAAAAGTCTTTTCGTATTTCTAATCAAACTTCACGTTATTTTTTTTTTATTTATAATGAATTTTAATGAACCAATAGGTACCATTTTGGTCGACCACTTTTTAACACTTTTCCGCTAGAGACATTATTCAATCAGTGTAAAACTTTGCTGGTTTCTCGGCGAAAAACTGTGACAAGTAATTTTCACAGACTTCTCTTGAAGCCAACTTTACTCCATAAAGGGTGTTCTGCATTAACCGTAACAAATGGTAGTCCGATGGTGCAAGGCCAGGGCTATATGGTGAATGCATCAAAACTTTCCAGCGAAGCTCTCCCAGTTTTGCCGAGTCATCAAAGATGTGTGTGGTCTAGCGTTGTCCTGGTGGAAAACGAAGCCATTTTTGTTGATTTAAGCTGGCCGTTTTTTCGATTGCTTGCTTCAATCTCATCAGTTGTTGACATTAAAATGTAGAATCGATCGTTCGACTCGGCTGCAGCAGCTCATAGTGAATGATTCCTTTCCAATGCTACCAAACACTCAGCATAACTTTTTGAGGCGTCAATCCTTACTTTGCGACCATTTGTTGAGCTTCATCACGCTTGGGTCATGATCTTTTTCGCACATTATTGTCGTATTTGATCCTCTTTTTGTTTCTTGTTACCAAGAATCGCAGATCTCCATTGAATTTTTCACAGACAATTCATGTGGTACCCTAACAACGAGCTTCTTTCTGTAGCCAGCCTTTTTTAAATAGTTCAAAACCGTTTGATTATGCATGTTAAGATCCTTAGCGATGACATGGCGGCTTATATGACGGTCCTGGTCAATCCTTTCCATAATTTTATTGACTTTTCCAATGATAGGTCGACCAGAGCGAGGTGCATCTTTCCCATCGAAATTTCCAGAACGAAAGCGGCGGAACCATTAGTGTGCTACACGAACTGATACAGCATCGTCTCTATAAACTTCACAAATTTCATTGGTGACTTGCATGACATTCTTTCCTTTTTTATACAAAAATTTCAAAATATAGCGAATTTCTGCATTATTTTCACTAATTTTTGAACAGCTGTAACTTTTTTTCAACTTCTCCGAATTTAATTTTTTTGGTAAAAAGTAGGTTAAAGTCTCACCTTTCCAACACTATATGGTGCGATACAATGTGATTGCTAGCACTGGAGATATACGACGGCAACGACATCTATTGTAAAATACGAAAAAACTTTTTCGACTACCAAAAATCAAATAAAAATCAAACGAGTTCGCGTAAAAATGCGAGCGATTTGTGGTTTAGCTGTTTTATGTACACAAATTTCTTAATCATTTTTAAATTTTTTGAATGAAATTTAATTATATTTTCATTAAAGTCATTTGTTAATTAGATTTAACTATTTATTTGTAATCAATAATTTATTATTTGATTTTTTTCAAACATTTAATTTTTTTTCCACACATTAAACACTTTAGCGCTTTAATTATGGCACAATTATTTGAAGTTGGCAAGGAAAAACCCCAACAGCAATAACAACACAATCAAACCGCATTGGCCTGACCATAATAGAATTGTACACTAATTAACATAATACAACAAAGTGCTTAGTGGATACTTAGATAATTACATGTGCAGTTTGCATTCTAGTAATTAAAGTAAAAACTATTAATTTATGCTAAAATAATATCATTAATACGCCGTTATATATGTAATCTTGCGATAATGCGTATGCCTTCATACCCAGCGCCTATGTATGTGTGAGTAATGTGCGTGTGTTGTTGTGCGGCTGAAGGCTAGCATATGCATTTGGCATATATTTTTGGCAAGCAATTATTTTAATTAGCGCATTATAGCAATAATAAATGTCAATTGGCATGAACGTTTGCGATAATCGTTGCGACACGCCCTGATGAACGCCCACAAGCGCGAGTTTTAAGCGCCACGCGTTGGCGAAGATACACATATGTACATACAACTATGGGCAAAAAGTAGTAAGACTTTTTATTTGTTAAAATCTATGTCGTACTCCTCAAAGTAATCTCTCTTGGCCCTAACACACTCGCGCCAACGTTTTTTCCAATCCTCGAAATGGTTGTTAAAGTCAATGAATCCTTACATCCTCTGCCGTCCTGCCTGCGTGACGAGTCAGAGTTACGTTCATCCCGAAGACTGTTAAGGGTTCCAACGTTACGGCCACGGACTTTAGGCCCATCAGCCCCACCTTCTTCTTACTAAAAACTCTTGAGAGACTGATGAACTGGTACATAAGGAAGCGCATTCCGAGGGACTATCTATTATGAGCGCAAGTTGCTTATTGTAAAGGCAAGTCAGTAGTTACAGCCCTGCATACTATCGTGTCATGGCTTTAGGAAGCCATTAGGGTTAAGGAATTCGCTGTTGGAACCCTCCTTGATATTGAGAGAGCTTTCAATAACGTCCTACCGTAAGCAGTCATTACTGCTCCTGCTCTGGACCGTCTTGGTGTTGAATAAAGCCTCAAACACCTCATTATTAGTCTTCTTTGCGATGAAATATGAGTATGGATCTTGGTCTTTAACGACCTACTTATAAAACATGAGGATCGTGGCTCCGAGTGATCGTCTATACAGACGATGTAGCACTTATGGTTAAAGGAAAGTTTCTGAGTATCATGTACGAATGGACGCAGATGTACCTCAGCGTTGCAACCAATTGGGTTGTCGGAAGATGCCATCAACACAAGTATAACCGAGATGGTTTTATCTACTAGAAGATATAAGATCCCGGTAGTATCACTGCCGCAAATGGGACACATCCGTATGTAACGAATATCGAAGAAAGAGCAAAAAAGATATCGATTGCCTTATACTGCTGCAAAGGAACCATTGGCAAAAGGTGGGGCCTCTCACCATCGGTACATGCGCTGTCGCAAAAGCATTTTGGCCCAAGTTCGATCGCAAGAGATCTAGTGATTTGTTTGCTTCAGTAAGGCTAATCTTTTCCTAGTTGTGGGGCTTTTAACAGCCATTGCCCTATTGGCGTTCGTAGGATCCCAACTGCAGAAACTGTATGGAAGAAGATGAGGTGGAAACAACTCAACACTTTCTTCTTGACTGTCCCTCGCTTAGGAGGTCACGACTTAAACACTTGGGAGCGCATACCTTCAGACATCCCACCGAAATTCGCGGGATTGGAAATTAAATTGTATGGGCTACTAAGAGTTTTACTAATTTATAAGTTCAAATACAGAAGTTCTTCTTTTCTATGGCTTCACAAAGGACTACATCTAGCAGTCCAGTTGCGACCTTTGATCAGCCATCTAACCTAATCTTTCGCATGATATTCGGCCAGGGTCGTAAGCATATATCCAGCACTCATTTTCAGTAATAATACGTTTAATGACATCCTGTTTACACATGTACTAATGTATGCTATCAGCGTCAATATCTTATGACAGCCAAAATTTTCGACAAAGAAACTGATGCAAAAGTCCATGAAGCCACCAACTGACTCCAACATGCCTATACGAGGCTTGGGTGGAAATTGGACTCGAAGTGACGAGGAAAAGGCTAATTGCTTTGCAAATCACCAAGAAACGGTATTTCAACCCAATTTGCCAAAGAACAACTTTAAGCTGTCAATCTTACCCAACACAGCTAAAGAGTCGCTCGAGTCTCTTAAGACTTCACCTTCTGAAATTATTGGTATCATCAAAGAACTTAATCCAAAAAAGTCGCCGGGACCAATTATTGCTGTAGAGGTGCTCTCTTTGCTCTTCAATGCAATTCTCAGTTTCGGATACTATCCAATTTCATGGAAAAAGTCGCAGATTATCTTGATAGATAAACCTGGGATTAACACAGCCGTCTTCATACAGACCAATCAGTCTTCTACCCTGTCTTTCCAAATTATTTGAAAAAGTATTACTATCAAAAATGTCTCCTTTCCTCCTCGAAAATAATACAATGTTAATGCATCAATTCGGGTTTCGTGCGAAACATGGCTCAATAGAGCAAGTAAATAGAATAACTAACGAGATAAGGAAAGCATTTGAGCACAGGGAGTACTGTTCAGCAATATTTCTAGATGTAGCTCAGGCGTTTGATAAGGTGTGGCACGAAGGTCTTTTATATAAGATTAAAAAAACTCTTCCTTTAGAATTGTATAAAACATTGGAGTCTTATTTAAAAAATAGAAAATTTTTGGTAAAAGTGGGAGATTTCATATCTGATGAACGACAGATAAGGGCTGGTGTACTCCAGGGCAGTGTTTTAGGGCCAACACTATACATCATATACATATACAACAGATCTCCCAACAGCTAATAATGTATTAACTTCCATTTTTGCGGACGACACAGCTATAGTGAGCCGTAACAAATGCCACCGTAACAAATTCTGTCGAAAAATGGCTAGCGAACTGGCGTATAAATGTTAAAGCCGATTTAGATGTATTGCATTCAACTGTGTGGTACGACCTGTGCAACTAATATTGATATAATACAAAGGTTTCAATCAAAAATGCTTAGAACAATCACGTGTTCACCATGGTACATGCGTAACGAAAATATCCATAAAGATCTTGGCATTCCTATGGTAAAGAAAGAAGTAGAAGATAGTAGAATTAAATATATATCTAAACTCCGAGATCACCCAAACCCTTTGCTTGCTTGAGCCTGTCTAGTTTTTAAATAGATTTAAATTTAATAACTTATTGTTAGGCTTTAAGAAAAAGCAGATCCAATAAATAAAATAATTTTGAAAAAAAACGAGAAAAACTACAATTAAACATTTTTGAGAAAATATTAAAATATCTGTAAATACCTTAAATATATAATATTTAAATGACTAAAGCTAAAAACAACAACAACAAAACCCATTCGCAGCCTAAACTGAATTTCCAGTTGTATTCATTTCCAACACAACTACAAAAGTTTGTCAAGAGCAGAAGCGTCGTATCAGCAGCTTCAAATGACTTTGCCACTGCTTATAAATTACGCAAAAAGTCAGAAGTCACATTTACCTGCGTCAACACACATTTAATAGTGCTCGTTTCCTTCTACTAAAAGTCGTACATCAAAATCATGAACACACATTTCACAGATTTGATATGAAATGGATCTAATGATGAGGAAATGTGCTTGGAAAAATTCATATTCATTTGCAGTTTCAGTGGCATTTCTCATATTTATGGATTTTAAACGAAGCCAACAACAAAAAAATTATATTTGAAGGTCGTGTGAAGGCAGGTGGGCAGGGGTATTTGGGGTTTTTTCAACTTCCCCGACTTTATTTTTTTATGTTGAATGAAGTTTAAAATCTCGCCTTTCCAACATTATATGGTATGACGCAATTCGATTGGTAGCACTGGAGATATACGGCTACAACGACATCTATTGACAAAATACGAAAAGAATTTTTCTACTACCAAATATTTCCTGTAAAATATTGATTTAAAAATGGCGGAAAGTCCGAAAATATGCTTAAATGTAATTCAAATGGCCATCATGAAAACTAGGTTACAATACGGAACAGAATTTAATAGTTTAACCTTTCCAATATAAGTAAAAGGCGAAGGGAGAATGTGTTCATTAAAGCGCCCGCCGCGGCGTATACGCAACGCCGAAAGCGTGAAAAACTGACATATCAAATATTGCAATAATTTTTTGAATGTTCATTGTTCAATATGAAATTTTGAATAAATTCATTTAAATCGCAATTGTTTACTATACTTTCAAACAAACAAAAACAATAACAACCAAAAGCAAATACGAGCGCAAAACGAGCAAAGCAAACTAACAAAAGCAAACTAGCCGCCGCGCTCATAGCAACAACGTGCTGCAGGCGAAATAAATGCATTTTTCGCACACACACACAGAGATAGGCGTGCGGGCATATGTGCGCGCTTGACATTTGTAACGGAAAGCACGTCAATAACCACACTGAATTAAAATTCATAATTGTGTGGGCTTGTGTGAGCGCGGAAATTGCGCACACTTGCGCATATGTTGCATGCAACCAGTCAATCAAATATTTGTTGCAAATATGCCACATGTTTTCCATTACATTTTTCAAATGTCATTAATCCACAAACACATTGCTGCAGGAATTGGCAGAATAATGCAAAATGTCACACAACAACAAATGTGGAAAAATTGAGTTTATGTAAATATTAAAAATAAAATGAGTGAATTTGGATTCGAAGCTGATTAGAAGCGAGTGACGTACGGAAATTATGATTTTACCAACAAATGAGTGGAGCTGCGCTTCATTCATTTGCCTTCGATGTCTTTTTTAGCACAAATTAGTTTTTTTTATTTTTCAAGCAAATAACACTGGATGCTTCTACACCGATTTGTCCTTAGTTTTTTACATAGAACTTCTTCTCAAAGGCGCCCTTTGAAAGCGCCTAAAAAAAAGAACTCTGGCCACATCAGATCCTGTTTCTTATAACCTAAAAAACCTGTGCCCATATTTGAAGCAAGTCACAGGGAGGACTTAACCGGAAGTATAGCCGGTTGTATATTTTTTAACCGAGACTCTCTGGCCATATGAGATCCTTTTTCTAAGAGCCTAAAAAACCGCTGTGTATATTTTGAGGCAAGTTTTTTAACCGAATGAGGAAGAAGATGAAGGTTTCGTATGTTGTTATCAACCTTCCCGTTAAGGGGTTCGAATTACAAATTATCTTATTTGTCCTGTAACATCTCTAGATATTGTCCTAAATATTCACGTTGATCCGAGTCAACGATTATATGTAGCTTTAAAATTTTTTTCAGTTGCAAACCATTATTCACTTTTTTTTTGTTTTTTCTTCCAATAGCTAGTTCATGATGTTAATTAAAACACATTTTTTCTTCTTTTTTTATTTTATGATTCTGTATGAAGTTCTGCTGTCGACGCGGAGGCACAATTTTTCCGATGGACTGCCGGAAATGGCGCCGTAGTGATTGAGTTTTCAATATTTTCATTTGAAATTTTCACAAAATTTTTGTAAAATATCTGTCTTTGAAATAATACAAAGTTTTCCTGAAATATTTAATTTCTGATATGGAAAAAGTTAATGCAAATAGGCATTTATTTGCTCGAGGAAACCCATGTAACAATTAAGGAATCGAAAAGTAGTCTTCACGAGACTAAAAAATGTAAAGCTTTCAGATAAACTTAACTGTAACTATTAATAAGTCACTAACTTCCTCTCTCCTTATAATTATTTTAGAGAGAGCGCTCCGAGAGAGCATACAAGATTGCTTTTCAAAAGCTCATTTATTTGATATTCAATAACTTGGATGCAATGAGTAAGCTAGTTTGTGGTTTCTTTCAAAATTATTTTTTAATTCTAAACAAGTGTACTAATCAATATGTATATTCCAATTGATTTATGAATTATTACCGTTAACAGCACTCCTTAACAGCAGACTTTCTACAACTGAGACAGCACTCTTCAATCCTTTACATAACTCAGCTTATGGAGCACGACGTATACACGCACACACAGTAGCTATATATATATATATAGTATATATGTATGTGTATAAAAACTAAGTAATGTACTTGCATTTGTATTACCAAGCACATTAACATGTTTACAAAGTTGTTGTGTTCTGCTGTGTACCCAATCCGCTCAAAGTTGTAAGTTTTGTGTCGACAATTTCCAATCAAACACACGCATTCACACTCACATACAAGCAAACAAAATTACACGAATGCAAACAATTTCAATACAAACACACACGCTTGCACTTGTACCCAAACACATACAAATAAACAAAACAGCGCAAACACAGCACTGAATACATGCCTGTATGTGTTTCTGGATGTGCGTGTGTCTGTGTGGGTAACTGCAAATACCATGCAAGCAGATTTGGTTGCATTTAAATCAAATTAAAATGTTCGACTACTTGCCAAGGTAGAGCGCAACACAATCAATCGTCTTAGACAAGTTGCAGATGAATGTATCGAAGGAGATAGTGGCAATCCGCTTAGAGGCTGTTACGTAGCAGCAGTGTAGGCGAGTAGCAATAATGAGAATTACAAGATGCAGAGGAAGAAAATAAGTACTTACGCGCAAGTGTATAGTATGGCGTGCAGCACACGGGTAATGAACTGGAAAAAGGAAAAAATGTACCTACAAAACTCGAACCGCGACTCATAGCAGCTAGCATTCATGTTATTAGAGCGCTTTAAGAACTTGTCGTTCGAAAATATTCGTACCCAGCTTCTGACATGAATTTACATTTATTTGAAATTTTTTTCTTTAAAACTTAGTTGTAATCAACGCGCGTTCTTCACTAAGTCACAACCAATTTGTTTATAGCAGAAGATCGCATGGATTCCGGCAAGCCATCGTCTGCCACAAACCCTTTCCTTGCGGCTGTAGAGCCTCTTCCATTTCGTTCATTTCTTCCAGCAGAAACTCCAACATTTTCTGCCTCCGCAGCACCTTCAAAGAGGAACGTGCAATGTGCATTTCCTTTTGCATCGGCACCACAATCGCGTAGATGCCATGTGTTGGCGTCGGCCCGGTGCTCGTCGAATGATCCAGTTTGTTGAGCAGCTTATCACTACAAAAGAACTTCATAGCAATCTCGTGCAAAAGCAGATAGGCTAAATGGTTACTTACACCTCTAAGATGTCCATGACTTTAGCTCAAATAATTACTGTTACTTTTGGCCGAATTAACGTACACAAACGGGAAATTATATTTCTAAATTTCTGCCAGATTTGTAGTGACTGATTTCCAAAAGCGGGCTATCGTTTTTCAAAACCAAAAAATTAAATGTCAAGTTTTTATCATTTGATGAGCTTACCTATCAGAATCGCTATAACATGTTAATGCTGCTCCAGAAGGTAATTTAAAATATTTTCTTTCAAAAAGTGCATATATTGTTCTTAAAAATATACCAACAGCATAGACATACGTATGTAAATAGAAATCTATGAGCATTCTCATTGAGTTTTAAGAAAATTAATTAAACTAAGCAAAAATGCTTTGAAAGTCTTTTGCTTCAGTTAAAGCAAATATATGTGAATATAAAAAATAACTTATGTCTAAGAGAGCAAGAGAGTTTTGTTAGTTTCCTTTTAATTATAAAAACACACCGGTCCCAATTCGATGCGGAACTGTTGATTAGCCTCGCCAACATCTCTGATTTTAATATCAACAATTGGCAGCCTCTGTGGCTTCTCAGTTTTATAGGTGATGACGGTTTTAGCCCAAGCGTTCGAGCGATGCTGTAAGGCGAGAAAAAAATTAAGATTTCAACTCTTTACTAAAGTCAGCAATAACTTACCCTGCACTCGTCACTATCTGCTTCGTAACGCAGCCGTAACGGTCCCTTGGGTGTTAGCTCAGCATCGTTCCATGATAACAATTTTAGACCATTACTGAAATCAATAAATAATTTTCTTACGTGGCAATTCTCTTTGATCACAAAAGATATTCTCTTACCGATTCTTCGTTTCATCTTCATCCAAATAGCCGATGGTGTTGCGGCAATTGAAGGTGATCTTCTGTGTGGCCTTAGCCGATAGCAATTGCAGGAAGCCCAATTGATGTGAGTCCGTTTTATAGGTGATCTTCATACCACCCGGCATTTCACTTAACCAGGTTTCGCGCTCAGCACCTGCGTAGCTTAAGACTGGTGTTTCCTGTGGTTTTGGCAAAATACAAGAGCCGCGTGTTTCGCGTTCACAATAGACGAGTATGGCATCGCGTGGATCGGCCTCATTCGGATCAATCCAATATTCACCAGATTTATAATCAGGGTAAGCAGCAAAGAGGTCGCGACATGTCTTAGCTGGTGCCGTTTGTTGTCCGTTTGGTCGCCGTAATCTTTCAAAAGATGCCTTTAAGTGTTCGAACGCTTTAATAACCATCGCTTGCTTCTCTTCATCGGAAAGTCCATCTGGTAGAATACTGGGTTGATCGCCTTGAAAATCTTCACCTTTAGTTTGGCCTTGATTGAGCAATGCAGTAAGTGCAGCAACATCGTATCCTACCGATTCGCCGGGTGGACCTGGTGGTCCAGGTGGACCGGCTGGACCAATAGGTCCTGGTTTTCCATCGCCTCCATTGTACCCACGTGGACCTGGCTGACCGGGAGGTCCAATGGGTCCTGGATTACCATCACGGCCTTGTGGGCCACGCATTCCCATTTCTCCCACTTTTCCGGGTTGTCCGGGTATACCAGCTGAACCTACGTCACCTTTGAGACCTGGCTGACCTGGCATACCCTGCAAACCAATAAGACCACGATGACCTTTGATACCTTTTGGACCGGGCTCTCCAAGTTCACCCTTTGGTCCCTCAACGCCTGGCGGGCCTGGTTTTCCGCGCAAACCTTGTGGACCTTCAACACCGGGCAAACCCATGTCCCCTTTTAGACCAGGTTCGCCTTGTAAACCCAATGGTCCCATGGCACCAGGTGATCCGGGCAAACCAGGATTGCCGGGCGATCCAGGATTTCCTTGTTGTCCTTGAGGTCCTTTATCCCCGGTACGACCAGCAATACCTGGTGGACCTGGTTTTCCAGGCGGTCCTTCTGGCCCAGATTCACCCATTGGTCCAGGCAAACCTTGAGGTCCTGCAAAGTTTACAGATTTGATGTATTGAAATTAATATCATATTATTTACCAATTGTATTTAAAAACTTGTAGTAACCTACCTTGTAATCCTTGTACACCTGGAGCACCATCTTTTCCTGGGTTTCCTTGTGGGCCTGCTTCACCAGCAACACCTCTTAAGCCTCGTAAGCCTGCAGGCCCTGGTGGTCCAGATATACCCGGCATTCCACGTTCACCAACATTTCCAGGAGGGCCTGGGTTGCCTGTTGGGCCAGGTGGTCCGTCGTTTCCAGTATCTCCTTTTTGTCCTTCCACACCAGGCGGTCCCTGCAAGCCTGGAGATCCTGGGTTTCCTGGTCGTCCTGTTTCACCTGGATTTCCCTTCGCTCCTGGAAAACCAGCTACACCCGGTAATCCTTGACTGCCCGGTTGTCCCTATAACATAAGTCTTCACTTTGTACATGTACTTCTCAATTTTAAAAATATTATTACCGGTGGTCCTTGATCTCCTGGCCTGCCTGGTAAACCACTTAGTCCGGGTTCTCCTCTTAATCCTGGTTCACCGCGAGCTCCTTTCGCACCGCTTAAACCTACCGGACCAATTGAACCCTGTTCACCAGGAGGACCGTGAGGACCAATACTGCCTTGTTCACCCTTGATGCCCATTAATCCGCGATCGCCTTTTGCGCCGGGTAATCCTGCCAAGCCCGGTGCTCCAGGAAAACCAGGTGGGCCTTGCAATCCAGCTGGCCCTCTTTCGCCGGGACCACCTGCAGCGCCTTGCTCTCCTGGAGGTCCGGGATTTCCAGGCTCACCTCTTTCTCCTGATTCACCAGGCGCTCCTGGCGGTCCTACTATACCTTGAGGACCACGATCACCGGGACGCCCAGGCGGTCCTTCCGGCCCAAACGGTCCTGGACTTCCACGTTCACCTTTTCCACCTGGTGGTCCAGATAATCCTCTGGGTCCGGGTAATCCCAACATTCCTGGCGCTCCCATATGACCCTTAGCACCAGGTTTTCCAGGGGACCCCTAAAAAATAATAAAATTAGTTGCAAAGAAATACAAATGAGTTTTTTTAATGAAATTAATACCGGTGGTCCATCATTTCCTGGGGTTCCTGGTTCACCACGCTCCCCTGGTGTTCCAGGTTGACCAACTGGGCCTCTCTCACCTGGATAGCCACGTTCTCCACGCAATCCCGCAGGCCCTACTAGTCCCTGTGGTCCTGGAGGTCCTGCAGAACCATCTTTTCCTGGAGCTCCCGGATTACCAGCAACACCTGGAAGTCCTTGAAAACCTCTTGGACCCGCACTTCCAGGCTCTCCACGTTCACCATCCTGTCCAGGGGGACCACGAGGACCTTGAGCTCCTGGCAAACCATCTTTGCCACTATCTCCATGAGGTCCTTGTGGGCCTGGCGGTCCCGGTTCACCGTTTTTACCCGGTTCTCCAGTAAAGCCTTTATCGCCAGGAATACCCATAGGTCCAGGCATGCCCTGTAAACCTTGTGGTCCTTGTTCGCCAGGTTTTCCATCTGCACCAGGAATTCCTCTTTCTCCAACTGGGCCAGTTTTTCCTGGAGGTCCCATGCGCCCAGGTAATCCACGTAATCCTTGAACTCCTGGTACACCGGGTTGTCCTACGTCACCGGTACTTCCTTTTATGCCGGGTGGACCTTGGACGCCACGGTCCCCAGGTGTACCCTTGGGTCCAATTGGGCCATCTGGACCTGGTAGACCAGGTAACCCTTGTGATCCTCTTTCTCCAGTCGGACCTGATGGTCCCGTAGGTCCACGCATTCCACGTTTGCCTCGTTTTCCTTCTGGCCCTACAGTTCCTGGTAAGCCACGAGGACCTGGTTGGCCAGATTCACCTTTAATGCCTTGATCACCTACAAACAACAGTTTGTTCAGCACTTAATCTTTTTGAAAAGACAACAATAATGTACCTTTATATCCACGTTCGCCTGGTTGTCCTGGAGTTCCTTTTATACCAGGTTCACCGGGACTTCCAGATAAGCCATCAGGGCCTCGGGGTCCAGGAAAACCCTGCGGACCTGCGATACCAGGCGCGCCCATTGATCCTTTATCACCGTGCAATCCATCTTTGCCTGGTGGACCAGGCATGCCGGGCTCACCAGCAGCACCAGGACGACCAGCTTCACCTCGTGGGCCTTGCAAACCTTGATCCCCTTTTGGACCTGGGTGTCCCCAGTCCCCCTTCGCACCTGGACTACCGGGAAAACCAGGTGGACCAGGCTTACCAATTGCACCTGGCTGTCCTATTGCGCCTGGGTTACCATCCAAACCTCTAATACCTGGCGGACCTGGTGGGCCTTCACGACCACGTTCACCACGTGGACCAGCTGGACCCTATTAAAGCATACATATGTATTATATGTGAATTTTTATGAAACAGAGTATAATACAAAATTCATACCTGCGAACCGGTTGGACCAACAGCGCCCATCGGACCTGTGCTGCCCTTCTCACCTGGAGCGCCTTGGTCACCTTTCGATCCATCAATACCAGGCAAGCCATGATGTCCCTTTAAACCAGGTATGCCTGGCATACCAGGTAAACCTCGAGGACCGGGTGTGCCCGCTGCACCTTGTAATCCAGGCTCTCCATCCTCACCAGGCACGCCATCCTTACCTGGCGCTCCAGGCAAACCACGTGGTCCCATCAAACCAGGTGGTCCCTGTGATCCTGGCTCACCGGGCTCTCCACGCATACCTTGAAAGCCTTGCGGGCCTGATGGCCCCGAATTACCAGGTGGACCACGTGGACCCACCGGCCCTACTGATGATTGTAAATATTGAAATTCCGGCACAAATGGTGGCGAACTGGGTCCTTTCTCAGAATTTGCATACTCAGCAGCCAATTGTTGATGATAATAGCTCATATCTGGTATGGGACCTGGCGCACCAGGATTTCCAGGTACACCCGGTACCCCCGGTGAACCCGGATTACCACTCTCACCCGGTCGTCCTTGTGCACCTGGATAACCAGGTAAGCCGCGCTGACCAGTTGCAACACCAGCATACGGATTGTCTTCAGCTGGTAGATCGACATTACGCTCGGTCGTAGTCGTAGTGGTGGTGGTCGTTGTTGGTATTGGAGTTGGTGGTACACAATGTGTGGGTTCGCGACAGATCACCTTACCCTCGATGCAAGAGCAAGGATGCGTGCAGCCATCACGTTCGCTGGTAAACTCATCGCCTTCACGATACCAGTTGCCTTCGTAAAGGCATGAGAAGGCACCAACCACATTACTGGGGGCATCAACAGCTGGCAAAACAGCTGGATCATGGGCTGCCAAAGAATTAGAAGAAAAGCATGTTAGTGAAGGAAGTGAAGCACTGCAAGGCGCAATCATTCCTACCTTCCTGATGTGTATCAAATCCATCGGGCCCACCTACATTGGCATCGGCATCTTGTATGGAAAAAATAAAATAAATTTACAATATTTATCAGTACTATGATTGTGTAAAAGTGTTGGGCAATAATTCATTCAGTGCCCAAAACAAATTAATTTTTTAAGAAAAACTATTTTATTGATCAAAACAGTTCATAGACATTTAGCTCTATGGAAGCTTCAGCAACAATCTCTAGTTATCAATTTCTCGGCACCCCTCAAATTTAGAAAACGTGAACAGAAATAAGCAATCTCCATAAGTCAACTATCAGATAGTACACTATGCAGTCCAAGCCTTGAAGCCTGAGCGTCGTGGAAGATATTTTTTCTTCTAACTTGGCTACCCAAAATTATAGCATTACAGTAGGGTTTGCCAATAGGGATGACGTAACCGGACCCGTATTTTCGACAGTGTATTCAGTAAGGATTTCCATTTCATCAAGTCAAGTTTCACTTTGGTTCAACGCATGAAAATTGTCCAAAACTACCACGTTTGCTCCCGTTCCCCGAAAAATTCACAAAGTCATCGAAGAATAATCTTCTCGGGTAGGTTAATGGCTTTGTCAACAAACAAAATTGTCGCTATTAGGGTTGGTCAAGTTCTCATGTGACTCAGGAAACTCAATTATATCCCCTAAAATTGACCATTTTAGGCCGATTGTGGTGCGACGGCATCTTTCGAAATGAGGCAGGTTTTTGACCCCGGCATTTGACGAAATTGACGCAGACGATCTCTATTTTCAACAAGACGGGGCGCCGCCTCATATTTCATGTCTAGAGATGAATACGTTGCATTCAAAACTTGACAACTCGCTAATTTCGGAACTTTCTCGCTATTTAAATTATAATACTGCAATTGTAACCCCATCAGTGTTCTTACCACTGAAAACACCTAACAATAACAAAAGTTTGATACCTGTGAGGCAATTTAATTTACAGTCAAAGCTTGTTATAAAGCTGGGTCACCACGAAGTAATATCAGTGCCCAATAGCACATGGAACAGTTCAGATATCAAAGAAGTTGTCTCTCAAGCAGTCAGCTCTTTTTCTTAATCCATTTCTTGCTCCACAGCATGGTTCATACTAAAAATATATGCAATCCATAATGGCTCAATGGGAATCTGTTATTTTTATTCAATTTGAAAATCATATAAACTGTTATATGTGCGCTCACTGTACTCTTAACAAAGTCATCGAGCGTCTTAATCGATTTCACACTCACTTCAGTGGACTCATTTCATTTATGATTTGCAGATGTGCTCTTTTCAAGCGACTATTTGACATAAATTTCGTATCATTCACATTGATTTTGTTGCATCACATTGCGCTGTTGTTGTCTTATTTATGTATTTGTAATTGCTGTGCACTTTTTGTCATGAAGTTGCAATGAAATTTTGTTCTTTAACATGCAACAAACATAAAAGTTTGCTACGCTCCAATTAGCGCCGAACGAGGTTGTCGGGCGAGCAATTGAAATTGAATGGCGATATCATTAAAGGCAAGCATGTGAGTGCGTGTGCATTTGAGTCCATACATATGTGTGTGGTATGAAGTGATGAATAAATGAAGTTCGACAGACGTCAATCGAAAAGATGTCAGCAACTAATGAAATCTCGTGTAATTCTTTTTCGCACATAAAAAGATTTAATTGATTGCAGCAAAGAATAACGCATTCGCTTTTTATGCATTTGTGTATTAGTATTCATGTAAATGCTTTTGCAGAATTCACTTTTGTCAGCTGTAGAAGCTGAGATTTCGTCCTTACTTAGACGGACTTCGTACGAATTGGCATTTCTCAAAAACATCAACCTTGGTTCTACCATACAATAATTCACGTTTCCAAAACTATTGCCGCTTGAAGGATCCGCATTGACTTCTTCGGCCGAAATCAGGAACTGAACTCAAGGAATATCTGAAAATATCGATTTTACTTCTATTCTTCATGTGAAATTAGGATCTGAACTGAAGGTGTATCTGAAAAAATATCGGTTTTTGCTTCGATTCTTCGGGTGAAATCAGGATCTGAACTGAAGGCATATATGAAAGTATCGATTTTACTTGTTTTCTTCGGCCAAAATCATGATCTGAACTCGAGGCATATCTGAAAATTTCGATTTTACTTGGCTTCTTCGGCCGTAAACAGGATCTGAACTCAAGACATATCGGAAAATATCAATTTTAGTTGCGATCGAACCCTCAACGATGACATTAGCAACAACAGGTCGACAAGTCCTTTTAGATTTCGTGTTCCACAATTGCTTTATAAAGCATAGGTATAACATCTGCGCTAAAGCTTCAACAAAAGAGTCAATAAATCTTTTCCGAATATTGTTCAGCCAATTGTCTAATAGAAAGCTTCTTCTGTTCTGTTCTCTCTAAGGCTAAACCACAGTGACATATACTTGTAAGTTATTTTTTCCGTTCACACGACAGTTGGGTCTACATAACCTGAACGGACCTGGATTTTTTAACTGCTACAACAACAACATAAGTTATTTTTCGTCACTTGAAAAATTCGTCGAATAATATTTCACCCAAGAATGTTTAGGAACACTACCACACAAGAATTTGTTCCATTATTGTTACGAAAGTTCCACCCCTTAAACTATAAGTCTGCCCGTTACTCACCCACATCCACATCCTCATAGTTGTTGTAGTCGTACGCCTCGAACTCCTCAGCGCCCGGCAAATCGGCACCAGGCCGTGGTTCCTCAGCTTGTGGTCGTTCAATAAATGCCTTCCGATGTTTCTTGATTTTACCTACCTTCGTTTTCTGCTTCGTGCCCGGCTTGCCGGCAGCAGCGAACTCCAGCAAAATGCACAGCGCGAATGCCAGGCATAGAAGCCGCGAATGTTTATACTTCATGTTTTGTTTTCGATTGTGTTCGTTGATTTTCTTTATTTATTTGAATCGCGAAAAATTCAAAATGCTGCAGCTTTAGTATTCATAAAGCCATTTGCTGCATCATAAACTGCACGGGAAAGTGGATAAAAACAATAAATAAAAGAAGCGAATAGAAAAACGATACAAAAACAAATGAGCATAGGTTTTTGCGCGAAGGCTTTGAATGACAGGATTTGGATAAGCAAACTGCTAACAAAAACAACTGCCATGCCGGTGCAACAAAAGTGGCGGGCGACAAAGAAGTCGCGCTGCATAAAAAACTAAACGCCGAAAAAGTGAAATTTAAAAGCCGAAATCCGTAACACGCTTCAACGGGCAGCGGCGGCAGGCGGCGGCGACGAACGCTCGGTTTTCATTTCGTTGCAGTGGTCGGGGAATTGGGTCAGCTGGGCAGTTGGGCGGCCACACGCGCGCGCAAAGTGGACGCGCTGCAATTGCAGTTTTTGTTGGCGCCGCCATTTGTTTGAACAAGTTGTACGCGCCGCTTGGCGCGCTTTGCTTGTTTGCATCTGTACGTGTGGGTGTGCCAGTGTATGTGTGGAATCTGTCTGTTTTCTTTATTGCGCCAAAAACAATTGGTGAACGCGACACGTCCCCATCGCAACAAAGTTTTGTTGTTCTTGCTGTTTTCGCTTTTTTTTTCATTTGTGCGCCCAAATCTACAGTAATCTCAGTTTATTTGGACGAGGTCATCAACTCGGATTGATAAAAAGGCGTGTATGTGTGCACATACACATACCGTTAGAGCAGAAGTAGCCAGCAAGTTGGCGCTGCCACACAAAAAAGTCCGATTCAGCTATTTTTATTTTCATTGTTTTTAGTATTATTTTTTTTTTTTAACAATAGTTGCTGCGTGCAGGTTTGTGTGTTTGTGTGGCGTAGTCTAAGCTTTTTCCGCTTGCATACAAAACGCCTTGCTTTGGGTGGCGTGGACAGCAGCAGCGTGTTATCAAGCCGCGGCGTACTAAATTTAAATTCAAACTACTTTTTTGGTAGCTCTACACCAATGTGCGTGTATGTGTGTAAGTATATGCACAGTTGTGTGTGTATAAGTATGCAGATTGCCGCGACACATTTAATTACCGAAATTCGTTGCTTTGCTTCCGATTAAAAAGGCATTGGTGTGCGTTAAACGATTTAACTAATTTTTTTGTGCAGGTATGGACGTCTTTAATTAAATATTAAATCAGAAAAAACATATTTTGATAATTTCGAAATGTTTCCTGTATGCGGGATTTAGTGTCTGTTTAAATTTTTAAAAAGTAACCGGTTTTAATAAAAAATGCAATCATGTGCTTGTTTGTTTTAAATTATTTCAAAATGAAGTTATATACAGTAAAAATGCTGTTTTCAAAACTTTGTGATACCAAATACAAAAAACCGAATACTAAATACTTAATAAAAATATAATTTTTTTGGTAATTTCAAAATTTTTCCTGTTTGGGCAATTTATTGTATTTTAAAAAACATAAAAAGTAACCGGTTTTAATAAAAAAGTAACCGTTTATTTGTTAATTTTTATTTATGACATAATTAAGTTATACACAGTGTAAATGCTGTTTTCAAAACATTGTGATACCGAACAACAAAAATCGAATACTGAATGCACAGTAAAAATAAAGTCCAATTTTGACGTGTATGCATAAAAAAAGACATAATATTAAAAAGATTATTAACATTTAAAAAAAAAAAACGAAAATAATTTTTGAACCGATTACTCCATGTAATAAATCCGCTATTTTTATAACTATTGCAAAAATTGTACTTTTACAGCAAACCAAATACCGAGTAATCCACAGAAGCGGATTCTAAATTTTTAGTAAAAATTAAGTGTAACTTTGATGTAACCAATTAATCGGTTATCCACTGTTATAAACCAGCTATTACATAACTATTGGAAAACCGATATTTCTGCATCAAGTCCGCTACGGGGTAAACCACAAAACCGCATAAAAATTAAGCATAACTTTGACTTTTTATATGATATTTAACCGGTTACCCATTATTTTAGATCATCTATTTTCATAACTCTTAGGCAAACAATGTAACCTCTTTCAGCATCAGTCATTTCCCAAAACCGGTTACTTTTAATTATTAATAAAAAATTGTACAAAAAATATTTTTTCATGAAAACATTTTAGCACAAACAATTATTTTTTTTATTATTATAAAAACAAATTGTGAAAAAATATTTATTCATGAAAAATTTTAGCACAAACGATTACTCGTTACTTTTTTTGAATTTTTTTTTTTTTAATAAATTATTTGCTCACATCAACACACAATTTCAAGTAATTTAATACATTTAAAAATCGTTACTACTAAACCGGTTATTCTTCGAAAATTTTTTAACCATTCCAAATCGCTTACTAAAACATAGGTTATTATCCAAACATAATTTTTCGTTGCATTTTATTGGTATTTTGCATGTATAGTAAAACTTAAACCGATTACTTGAATTGCAAATTGTTATCATAATATATCCCACCATACACAATTTTTACATGAATTCAACTATTTGTAATTTTTTAAATTTTGAAATAACGGTATTTATCCCTCTTAACTTAAAACCATATTCTTTGCTTTCATTTAATTTGTAACTGGTAACCGGTTTTTTATACACTTCTACACTTCACTGCTCCACACCACAATGCATGCTCAATTACAGACTAGTTTCATCATATCATTGCGTAATTTTTTCGGCAGACAGCTCAAAAGCATATTATTTTAATTAAAATGTCACGTTGGCGCACGAAACCATAATTCAAACGGCATAATTTTTTATAATCAAAAACTAATATCCGGTTGGTGCCACATTAACGCTTATATAAGCCATATGCTTATACATTTCCCCAATCACACACACATGCACATTCATATACGCGTAAATTACGGTATTTTATTTATAGCCACATTTCCGGTGTTATTTTTTGCACTGATTTCATTAAAATATATTTTTCTATTGAAAATAGTTGGATTATTCGCATCGCTTTTTATGTCATATCCTTCACATCCTTTTATTAAGCGTTCACTTCAAACCAGCTGCTTGGCCTACTGACCCCTTTTGTAGGTTTAGCTGTCCGCACATCCGCTTTGCACTCACTTCACTAACACTATGTTGCTTAAGCCACAAGACACTTCTTACCCGAGACCAAACGAAAATCAAACGAACTGAAGCGTTTTCAAGTCGCGCTTCGCTTTTTATAGTTTTCGCCAATGGCAATTAAACTAAAAAGAATATGGAATCAAAACTGAAAAGTGAAGTCGAGAATTCTTCGAGTCACAGCTCAATTGGAGAGTTATCAGTAGCGGCCCTCAATAGGCCACCCGAACTTCGCTATCTGTAACTATTTGAATGTTTCATTTGCCTCGCATTGCCGATCGTATAAGAGTTGTGCGTGTGATCGTCGCTCATCGCTCGTGGCAGCTTCAAGTCTGCAAGGAGAGCGATTTCTAATTATGTTAGGAGCATTAGATGCTATCTTTGACTTTTCTGAGTACTCCGCAGCATAGTTCTAACACTCTGGCGATATTGCGCTCAAACACAGCAGTGCCACTGATCTTCTGGCGCTCGCATTGATCGGGATAAATGCCGATGTTTGACCGATGTTTGTGTGTCTCTGTGGCGTATCAGCTGATAAGCGGCATCTCGCTAAACCGGCCGGCTGCCTGAAGCGTGGCTATTCAGCTGTTTCGTTGCTTGTTTGGGCGTGTTGATATTTTTGGATTTACAGCATCATAAAATTATCATAATAACACTTTAATAATGCTTTGATTTTATATAAAAAAAAAATAACTAGGTATTGTTGTTGTAGCAATTAAGGTTAGTGGATTACTGATAAGTAAGTATTCAGAAATAAGTTAATGGGTATTTTTACAATTAAGTTGCTGATTTGAGCTTTGGTCTGCTGAGTTGTTCGAAATTTGTCTACTGAACTTGTTTTGCGAAGCGATTAGATTTCTAAAAATGGAAATAAAGACTGAAGCGGAAGTGGTGCAAGGAAAATTTTGTTAGAAAATCTTAAATTTTTTGAATAATATTTTTATAATTTCATTTCAAAAAGTCAATGAATGAAATCTTTTGAAAATTTTAAGCTAATTATTTTACTGTACTATGAATTTCCACTAAAATACCTACCACTTTTGGGTTAAGTTCTATTTCTGACCAGCCTACACAGGAGTCCTTGAGGCTATAAATGAGTACTAAGGGAACCCAGAAAACTCCTCAAGTAGATCTCCTCAGTAGATCTCATTTATCAACGTCATGGAAACATCAAACTCAGCAAGTTCACCTGAATAACAGAAGGTGTGCGATACAAGTTGTTTCAGCTTTGATTATCCGAAGGCGAAACAAGCAGCAAGTGTTGAGATAATTCTGCCTCGTCTACTTCCAAACTAGGAAAAAACTTAACTTACAAGACTTCCAGCGGCTTAGCACAGACCAGAAGGGCGTATTCATTTCACAAAAGCTTGTAGTTGAGTAGCACTCGCCAAGCTCACTTGAAGTATGGTACCACAAAAAGGCAGCATGACTTTGACTTGCTCTCATTCTACCGATACTTAGGCAATAGGTCTTCACAGGTTCATTAGCTTTACAATTATTGCAATTCTTGTGCTGTTAGGCACCCGTTTCAGTCTGACTATTTGTCCCAATACCTCTTTTACGGAGTTCAAGCATAACTACTTAAGTAATCTTATGATATTTCGGAATTATACAGCTTTTTCAAATAAGTACTTTGCCCAGATCTCTTCCATATCCTTATCCAATAGTTAAGCTAACCATTAGTAACCCGATATCCCTTACCGAGTATAACTATTAGTAAACCGATGCTTATTCTACCGAGTCAAAGATTAACTTAACTAATCTCCCAATATTTTGGAAGTTATAAAGCTATTCAAACTAATCACTGTGACCTGATCTCTATCAAAAAATTATTCATTGCATTTCAAATTAGGTCTTCCAAATCCACAAACTGTTATGCTAAAAACCGTAAAAGAAACTCTAAGATTCTCCAGCCCACAGTAATTAGAAAATAAATACTGATGAAGCAAGTCCAATCTACATTCAGTAAAAACATTGCTACAAATAAAACAAAAATATTCAATAAAATGTTGCTACAATAAAGCATTATTAAACAAATATCGTAATTAGACATTTTCGAAACGTTAAGGCATTCGGTTAGTTGTATCGTCGATATGCTGAATATCGTAGCAATTCAATTTCGAAGTTCTCTGTGTAACTGCGTTCCACACTCACACGGCAACATTTGATGCCAAACACTTCACACTTGGAGCTGACGTAACAGGGTGTTCACATGTAGGTAGACACTTTACCACCCCAAAGCTTGTAGAAGGTATCACGTAAAATTCGAAGTTCATACAATTCAGTTGTAGCGTGCTGCTCAGACGATTAAGTACGAATGAAGTAAGGGTTATGCAGTTTTTGGTTTTTCGTCGAAGGCTTTTTATATACGTTAAATATACTTTTGAGTGAAAAGGCGTGTCTAAGGCTTTCAAGAAACAATTTAGTTTATGGATTGGGTCATACTTATATACAGCTACATACGATGCTGTATTCTGCATGATATTGTATTTTTAAATATTTTCTAGTTATATGTATATTCCTTTGGTATGAAAAAAATTCTTTAAAAATGAAATGTTCTATATGTACATTTTTCATAAAAAAATATTGTTAAAAATTTTAATACAACAGTAGTTACTTGTTAAATTATTGTAAATGTTTTTCTAACGCCTATCGTGCAGTTTTTCATTCGAAATCCCATTGTTCATTTAGGAACAATGATGATTTTTTACACTAAAAGAAAATATAGTTGCTTGTTTTTAGACTTAAAAAATGGCTTGGTAATTAAAATAGAACATTGACGTAAAAAATATTATAAAAAAATTGTTTGACAAAATTCAGTTACTTTTTAAATTATTGTAATTACTTTTTCTAACGCTCATTTTGATGTTTTGTGTTCGAAATTTTAACTTTTAAGACCCTTACGCCTAAACTTATGCTACATATCAAATAACTTAAGCATACATGTAGGCACACTGATGCTTTTTTACGCAAAAACAGATATTGTTGCTATTTTTAGACTTAGAAAATGGCTTGGTAATTAAAATTTAGCAATGGAATAAAAAATATTAAAACAAAAAATTGTGTAGCAAAATTCAGTTACTTTCTAATATATTGTAATATATTTTTTCTAACTCCTTTTTTGAAGTTTTTTACTCGAAATCTTAATTCTGAAACCTTGAGCACTTAAAATTATGCTATATATCAAGTACTGAAGCATACATTTAGGCTTATCGACGCTTCTTATACTGAAAGTGATATAGTTACAATGTTTAAACTTCGAAAATGGCTTGAATTTAGCTTTGGAGTAAATTAGCATAGTTAAAGTTAAATAACTAACGATTATTCCAAAACTATGTATATTTGATGACATTTACATCGGAAAACTAAATTTCATGCAAATTTTTATTGCTTTAAAAGTATTTACATATATTAAATACAGCTTGCCTCGCTTTACGCGCTTTCACTTTCTTCCACTTTTTCAACTTTTAAAGCGCCTAAACATATACTCGTATAAATGTATAAGTATAACATTAGGCGCACTTTAATTCTGCCTACATATTTTATAACATATACACTTGCACATATGGCTCATGAGATTCACAATAAATCGGCCAAGCAGAAAATTTTTATCTTTGCCTTGGCTGCACTTCCGTTGTACGCTGTTAAATCAGACAAATACAGATGTAAAGATTAGCAGCTATACATGTAACCACCCACGAATACTCACATACTTCTATATGTATGTGCTTGATATATGATGTGTATGTATGTATGTTGACAGTGCACATGAAAAGGCGCACACAAGTGCACGATGAGCACAGAAATTGCGAGTGGATGGAATTTCGCCAACAGTCACATTTAATATTTTTTTCCGAAAATTACTAGGCTACAATTTAAGAGCTTGAAAACGCTAATTCGCTAGAAATGTGTGCGCATGTATGTGAGCGCGCATGTGTGTGTTTATGTGGGTTAAAAGTTTTGAAAGCGTGCTTGTATATCAACGGAATATCACAGTAAACAATAGCGCCGCATTGGATTTAAATCAAACTAGCAACAGCATGCGCCAACAACGCGCATAAGCGCCGAAAAGTAGGCAAATGTGCCATAGGGTTACCGAAAGAATAAGCTGCTTACTCACAACCTTCTATACAACGCCATGTGAGTAGTCGCTTTAAAGCAAAACGGTGTAC
The DNA here is from genome assembly GCF_024586455.1 of Bactrocera neohumeralis. Taxonomy (NCBI): domain Eukaryota; kingdom Metazoa; phylum Arthropoda; class Insecta; order Diptera; family Tephritidae; genus Bactrocera; species Bactrocera neohumeralis. The sequence goes on along the minus strand of NC_065921.1, from coordinate 87,813,216 downwards.
ATGGCAAGGCAGACATTTGAACATTTTTATATTTCACAAGTATGTGTGCGCGCTAACGGTATAAAATGTAAGCTTATATATATTTCATAGTAGAAAATTTGGTATTTCGTACTTTTGTGTGAGTCAGAAAGTTTTGCTTTCGTTCGTGCTCCTGCACACATGCAAGTTTGCCGAAACTATCACTTAAATAGTATTGCCAAATAATCAGGAAAAATCAAAAAATAATTTATTTTTGGTCCCAAATCGATTTCCCTGACGGGCATACGATTGCCCGCGTAGTTATAGCGAGCGCTAAGTAGTACGTGGCAGCACAAGTCCATTGAACTCATTCACATTTCCTTTATTACGGTCAATCGTACAAATACAAATACAAATGCAAATATAGCACAAATGTCTGCCATAGAAAAACCACGTTGCAAGTTCCCTGGCCTTTATCTGCGGCGTTTCGTAGCCAACTAATCGAAATTTGTGGATTTGCATGCATAATATTTTATATATATTTTATTTTCATTTAATTTGGCTGATTTCTTTCGTCTTCTATTTCGGCATAACCGCCTTAGCTGCGAGTCCATCTCGTAGTGCCGGCTGCAACGGTTGGCAAGCCAGCATGTCAGCCAGAAACAATTGTATTACCGTCTGTCTGCTTGCGCTTATCTCTTATTTATTCATATGTATGTATGAATAAAGCGGTAAACTCATATTTATTTGCATTAGTATGCATATGACTTGCCAATTTGTAGGCATAATACGTTTATCGATGTCGGCGCAGCAAACAAATCAATCATTTTGCATATTTTCATATCCGCCGATTTGCTTGATTTTATTGCATAATCATGGCTGGTAACTGATTTTCTTCTTTATTCGCTTTTTTGTTGCTATTCAGCCTTTGGAGTGATTTGAGATAAGCTACTGAACAGCGCTAGGCTTTCTGTGTGTAAGTGTGGAAGAAATAGCAAACAGAAGTGTAGCAGGTGAGGTGTAAACACAGACAGGAGATTTTGGCATAAGGAATACTATTCAGGTGGGTCTTAAAGCACAACTTTTGCAATTTTTTGAAGCATTTTTGCTTGCAGATAAGTAAAGAAAAACGACTTCGAAAATAATATGTGTATGTATTTAATAAAATTTGGTATACCTTTAGGCGCATTGCGATTTTACAATTTTCTATGTCTCATGTATGTTTGTTTGTATTTTTAAGTTATTAACGCTTCTTACAATTACAATAAATACATATAACAAACTTAGTATACTTTTAGGCGCCATAGTTTGAAATGCTTTCAATTCTTACATACTAATGCCGTTTCAGCTTCGCCTTTGAAGTTTGCTAACGTTCAATCGAAAATCTTAGTGATGCTTACATTATATTTGCAATTGTCGGCATATTCCTTATAAATAAATATGTATATAGAGTTAAACAAATAAATATTATTTTTTTATTTTTTTGTTTATAAAACTTTATTTCATTTTCAGCTTCATGTCTATATATTTGTATAACTTCTATATAACTATTATATTTATGAATAATATTCTTAAAATAAAAAATTTAATATAAAAACAACTAGCCTACATTTAGGCAAGTTAATTTCTATAAAATATATTAGCAAATTAAGCTCGAACTTATTCAAAATTTACAATTAGTGATGGTTATAAGCTTTCTTGTGATTTTTTCGCATATAAGAAACATTTCGATAATTTTCTATTGCGAGTTAAATAAAAATTATAATGATTTTGTGCGCTGAAATGTAGGCAATATTTTTTAAATGATTTTATTATCGAGAAGTGAAAAAGTCTTTTCGTATTTCTAATCAAACTTCAACTTATTTTCTTTATATTTATAATGAACTTATATGCACCAAACACCATTTTGGTCGACCACTTTTTGTCATTTTTCCACCAGAGACATTATTCCATCAGTATAAAACCTTGCTGGTTTCTCGGCGAAAAATTTGGCAAGTAATTTTCATAGATTTCTCTTGAAGCCAAATTTAGTCCATTAAGGGAGTTTTGCATTGACCGAAACAAATGATAGTCCGATGGTGCATAATCAGGGCTATATTGTGGATGCATCAAAACTTCCCAGCTACGCTCTCCTCCGGTTTTTGCCGAGTCATCAAAGATAGGTATGGTCCAGCGTTGTCCTGATGGACGCAGCCCTTTCTCTTGATCAATTCTGACCGTTTTTTCGATTGCTTGCTTCAATTCAGTTTGATGATGAGTGTTAAGTTCCTAAGCGATGTCATGGCTGCTTATTTGACGGTCCGGGTCAATTTTTTCCATAATTTCATCAACTTTTTCAACGATAGGTCGACCAGTGCGAGGTGCATTTTTCACATCAAAATTTCTAGAGCGGAAGCGAGCGAAATTTGGCATGAGTTTTTATCTGAACCACTTTGCATATAGGTGCCATACAAACTGAACGATCGAATTCAAGTTCCTGTAAGGAATCTTATGTTATTATGAAGAGTATTAGCTAGGCATAGCTTTGGTGCAAGCGAAGCAAACGTGTTCTCTTGCTTATCTTGTTCTTATTTTAGTGAAATATCCCTTCTGTTTAAAAACTTGGTAAGTACATACTTTACATATTCGATGCATCTCAAAAGCAGTAGGATTTTGTATATATGTAAGTATGTGCATATGTATGTATGCATGTTTGTATGTATGCATGTTTGTATGTATGTACGCATACGCACTTTGTGCAATGCTCTTCATCAGTTTACACACGCGTCACATACAATTCCCTCATTAAATGCCCGGCGCACATTCGCTTTAATCGCCTAATGTGCTCATTTCGCATTGCTGCTTTTATTTTTATTGTTGCCTAAGGTGTACTTCTTTTTAATAGAAAAAATGAAATTGCCCAAAAGCATGCAAACAGCTTTCTATCGATTTTTTCTACAGCCAAAGTCTATTGCCCTCGCTGCACCACACCAAACCCGGCGTAAGTATGCCTCGCTCTTACTTCACTTTCCTTTCAATGGCAGGCTCGCATGACGGCTTAAATGGGGTGTTATCAAAACATGATGTGTAAGCGTTAAAAAAATTAGCAACAACAACAAAAGTGTCCAGGAAGCAACCAGCAAGAAACAGTGGAAAGCGGAGAAAAGCGGAGAAAAGCGCAAAAAACGGAAGACATAAATATATAAATTTGTATATCAAGCATTTAGGTGGAAAACAGCCAGCAAATTCTCTATTGACATACAAGTATATGTTAAATTTATGTATATTTTCTGCTTGCTCGGTCAGTTATTCCTCGTTTTGGAAATGTGCCTCCTCTGTTCGGCACTTCGACTGCTTGATAAGCGCGCTCAGCAGCTTAACACGGAGACACGCCGCCCAGGCCGTTCCACGTAAGGGAGTGCGCGCCTTGCGACTGCTTGCTAATGTGTCAGCCATGTTAGCTGCCATTTTGTATGCTTAATAATCATTTCATTTCCGATTTAGATAAGAAATGGGTGCAGTGCACGCGCGAGAGCGGGCTTGGGGCAGCTCTTTGTCAGGCGACAATCACCGGCATTCTAGCAGCCACGCCACACACACACACACACAAAGACACCCAACAAGCCATACATAAAAGGCATTAATAAATCCCTAACTAGTGGGCCAGGACTTTCCCAACATCCTGTGTCGCCCACTTTCTTCGGCGCACAGCCGTCGCCGTCGCACAAAGAATAGATCGCAGAGATTTATTAAATGTCACGTTATTAATTAGCGTAATTTGGCAAGCGCCACTTTGACACTTCTGTCTTTCATGCTGCATATGCCGTTACACGCCAAACGACTACTTGCGTGGCATGCGGGGCTAGGCGCTCGCACACTGTGGCATGTGCCGAGCGGAGCGTGCTTTTGTGGGTTCGGTGAATGCTCGCATAGTCATTATGTGCATATGTGAGGCATGCAAATGTCATGTTAGCGCGTTATATTACATAATTCTTGTTGGCTATCAATATGGCGGCGCTTGTGCGTGAGTGTGTGTTTGTGGCTGTGTGCGAGACTGATATTAATGAAGTTTTAATGAGCTTTCGTGTACTGTGGCTGCTTGAGCAGAAATTTATGTGATTTTCAGACAACTTTGATGGCTGAATGAAATAAATCCGAATGAGCCGTTAGTTTAGATGACAACAAAATACATACAAATGTAAATACTGTCACTAAGATGGGAGGAGGGGTCCACAACGACTGCTTTGGCTGCTATTGGGTAGTCGAAAAAGTATTTTCGTATTTCGTCAATGGACGTCGTTGAAGTCGTGTAACTTCCGTGCTACCAATCACATTCTGTCATACCATATGGTGTTGGAAAGGTGAGATTTTAGGCTTCATTCAACCAAAACAAAAAAAATTAAAAATCTGGCAATAATGTCTCTGTCGGAAAAATATCAAAAAGTCGTCGACCGAAATGGTATATATTTGTTTATTTTTTTATTAGTATAAATATAAAAACAAAAAAACGAGAATAAGTTGAAGTTAATTAGAAATAGGAAAAGACTTTTTCGACTCCGCCTTATATAAAGTTACATAGTGAATGCTTATAAACATTTCGATCTGGATATGTCATTCTCTGCTGTCAATTATGAATTTAAGTGCGAAATGTTTAAAAAGCTTTCCTCTACGACTGACCATAGATCTTTAGAAACACAAAAATATTACTGAGTAGTCACAGTTAGAAGAACTTTTTGGTTTTCTCTTGCCGTCACATTTCTTAGCTACTCATTTTCTCAATCATAACATAACACTCTCTCGTCTCTTCTCAAATTTTATAAATTTTTTCTCGATTTTAGAGATGTAATTGGAGATTAGAGCTGCGTAACCATTTTAATTGTTTCTTTCAGAGCAAAAGCTTTTCGTGCTTTTCTTCAGGTTGCCATTAATTTGATAAATTGGCTTTAAAGCCGCGCATTTCAAAATTCTCTACATGCTTCGAGTACACCTTACTTTAATTCAAATGACTTAAGTGGCTTTCAAATACTGGTCTTGTATTACATTTTATATAATATCACTTAAAAAGCTTCAAAGCTTCAAGAAATGCGTGAAAACTGCGTTCGGCTTACAAATGTAAATTAATTTGCTTTTCTTTTAGAATATTACTTTGAGCAAGAATATGGAATTTGTATATTTTTTTCCTCTTCTTCTTTTCCTCTTCTGCTTCTTCTTCCACTTCTTCTTCTAAAGAAATCCCTTTCGCTCAATGAGCAACTCGCAGCAGGTGATTGCAATCCAAGTGGGGCAATTATACTTTCATTAACCGCAAAAGCTAGCTAAAGTAATCAAGCAAGGATAAAGGGAAATCTGATTTTGTGGAATTTAATCAGGAAAAGAAAGGTTATTTCATGGAACTAAGAGTCTATGCAACACTCTAATCACTTTAGTTCAAGGGTCTTTGCATACCTATATTCCATTTCTTTTACAATCATGTGTACTAAAAATATTACCAAATTATGTAGTTTACAGTAACTTAAAATATTCATCTTGAACAAAAATGGAATGAAATCACGACCGTTTTCATTTTTGTTCACTTTTTATAAATTTTGACGAGCAACAACAACGAATAAAATAAACTAAAAAGTCAATGATTTTCGACACCTGAAGAGGCCGTTGATACGTTCAGTACGCATGCTTCGGAGATACCTCAATCAGAGTGCAAAAGTGTATAGATCTTAATGGAGAATTTTTTAAAAAATAATAAATTGACTTTTCGGTAAATATTAGCTTTTGTGCTCTAATCCCGAAATATAAAAGGCAACATCGGATGAAAGTTGTTGATTCTCTGAGGAGCTCAGAGTCCTTAGAAAAAAATTTTAAACAGTTAAACATAACTTTTGCAAAAATACCTTCTAAGAAGTCATTGTGGATTCAGTTCATATATTCCATATGTAATTTTTATAAAGTCCGTACAGTCTAGCGCCTAAAAGCGTGCTTTGGTACGCATTCAAAGCGAAGCATAATATTCGAAGGTTGTCTTACAACGGTAAAAATCAAAAAAAAAATTATAAAAATATTCTGCATAAATTCCAAGTGCTTCGACCACACTAAGATTTGCCCACTAACGGCTTCCTAGTGTGCGACTATAAAGAACCCATTATTAACGACAGATCTACAAACTCTTGATGCCCACAAAAGATATGAGTTTTCCACGAATTCTAAATAATATATTATGCTTATGCAAAGTAACTGTGCACACTTAAGTCAACAGTGACAGATGTTGCTGGTCAACGCACTAGATAAGCCCGTTAGCCATTATGGGCGTGCATTTATTATACGCCGGCTAAAGCAAACAAAGCGCAGTGGAGCGAAGTAAGACAAACGCACATACACATACACATGCAAGCGCATCCGTTGAACTATGAACTATCTGTTTATTGGCATTTCCGCGCAGTTGAGGCAAAAAATGCTTAACTATACTTATAAAACACACACACATGCACTCATATCGGAAAAGAAAGAGCGAAAATACTTATGAACTATGAAATTGTCAACTCGAGTGCGAAAAACAATCTAGAAAAACCGCAAAGTCTTGCTTGTGGCATTGTAGGTGAATGCCGGTGAAAAAGTGGCCCAAAGCGAAGCAATTTCGGAGGCATTGATGGCAATATTGTGCAACTTTCAAGTAAACTACAAATAATCCATCATTCGGATGTGTTGACTCAGTGAGGTTAACTATTGGCTCTTACTGCGCACTATCAGTGCTTTTTGTAGCTGTGTGTGTGTGTATTTCAAAGTGGACTAAAGCGCCGCTAAATTGCCAAATCGACTTTGTTGCTGGTCAGCGCAAGTGCTCGACGTGTTTGGGTGTTTGGCGAAATACAAATGATGTCCGTACAGCTGTCGAAAGGTAAACACACAGATATATACATATGTATATATATGAGTATATGAATACAACTTGAAGACTACAAGCAGCGGAAGCGTATTGCTGGCAGCGTTGACTTGACTTAGGTCAGTGTTTTTTTGCTGGTCATCAGCAATGGTAGATATGCTGGCGAAATTTTTCTCTTGCTCTCTCAATTTTTGCTTTACTTTTTGTTTAACAAGACAGCTTGACTTTTTGCTTGCTTAAAGCACCTGTCATCAACACCTAACAAATCGATTTCAGTGATATATGTGCAAACATGTATATGTATGTCTGCGTGCGTTAGCTGTACTTGCAGCCGAGTTGCTTTAGTTTTTGCGGCGTGTAGCCAAGCAAACTGTTGCAATTAATTTTACAGCCGAAGGTTAAACAAACGCACGTGCCTATATTTGCGTGTAGCCGGCAACCCTGAGACGGCCTTATTCTCTCCGCGATGGCATTGGCTTCATCAACATTGCTCTGGCACTCTTTTTTTTGGTTTTTGTAATTTTTATTTTTCCGCTTTTGAATTTTTTATTTATTGTTTTATTGTTGTTTGCAGTTTTCTTGTCTTACTTTTTGCTTCTAAATTTCACATTTTGCATCTTGTTTCATTTTCCTCCTTTTTCTGCTGCTTTCGCTGTTGCTATTGACTCACTGCGTCCCTTTGTAATGAATTATTGCGAAACGCCTGTCTTTATACACTTCAAATACTGGCAGGAATGCCAATTTTACGCCTCACTTGGTGCCAAATATTTTGACGCGCTTTTGTTGGTTTTTGGTTTATTATTTTTTTCTGATTTTGTGCTTATTCTTTCTTCACTTCTCTTTCTAAATATCGCTCGTTAGGTAGAAGTATTTTGTGAAGCATTGCCGTTTGTTGTGGCATCTTGTGGGCCTGTGTATTATTGCATACTTTAGGCGCTTTTAGGCGAGGGTTCTCTTTAATATTTCTGTATTAGAAGACAAAAACAAATATTAATCATTGAAAGTCGCTTTACTGCTCTTTTCAAAATATTCTCCAATAAGATCTATACAGTTTAGTATGCGTTTTCAACCGCATTGGAACCATTTGACGAAGCATTTTTGCCACTCTAATGGAGATATAACCGAAAAATGCTTTCTGAACGCATCAACAGTTTCTTCAATTGTCGAAAATCATTGACTTCTTAGTTTATTTTATTCGTACGGAAATAAAAATAAGTTTTTCGTTGCTTAGTCAGTACTCTATGGTGCTTTGCTCATCAAATTGATGTTTTCAGTGCTCAAAAATTCGGTTGTTTAAGTCGATGTGTGAGAGCTCGCATTGTCGTGGTGAAGGGCAATCGATCTTCGGTTGTTCTAGTGCTATGTCTGTGTCCACATGCTTAGTTTTTCCAAAAGAACTGACAACCTTTGCCTCTGCAGTGCTTCATGTGCGAACAACTTTGTTGAATTCGGCTCAGCTTGAAACAGTCATACAGTCGACTGCTGTTTACTTTTGCATTCATTTCTTTTTTGTTTTTGTTTTTTGACTCATATGTATTCAAATCCACGATTCATCACTTGTTAATATATCATAGTTGTGTTTCGAAGCACCGCTATCTTATTTCTTTAAATTTTCTCTCAACTAATCGACACGAACCTCTTTTTTTGACAAATTGTATGGGTTTCAAATGTTCATGCTACATATATTGAGTTTATGCTGGTCCCAGTAAAGCCTATAATTGTCTGAATCTACGTTTGCTTTCATGACGATCTTGCAATGTCAGTTTGCGCACAGCATCTATGGTTTCTAAAACAACAACTGATTTTGGACGATCTCCACGAAATGCGTTTTAGGGCAATCTAGGAGCTCTATTGAATTCATAATACCAGCGTTTATCAGTGCAGCTTCATTGCATTAAGTTCATTAATTCAATTTTGATGAGCTAATTTGCGATTTAATTCCATTTATTCTCGAATATGAATATTTTAAGTTACTGTAAATAACATAAATAGCGCTCGTATGTCAAAAGAAACCTGATCATGTATATCAAACTTCACGATAAAGCTGTGAGTTGCCAGATTGCAAAATTTTTGGCCGAGTTGAATATTTTAAGTTACTGTAACTCACATAATAGCGCTCGTATGTCAAAAAGGCCTGAGTATGTATAACAAAAAATGTCAAACTTTACGTTAAAGCTGTGAGTTGTCAGATTGCAACACTAAGGTTGTCAAAACACGCAATACAAAAGGTAACCCACGTATAATGTATAATTCATATTTTGCTAAAAAAGAAATCGTTCAAAAGCGTTATATTGCTGCGCTTGAGATGAAATGCTTAGAAATTAATATTTGTTATTATTTATATATCAAATGATCATTTTTTTGAAACAGTGTTAAAATTTGAAAGATTTTATGGTAGTCGAAAAAGTCTTTTCGTATTTTGTCGGTCGTATATCAAAGCAAAAAGTGGTCGACCAAAATGATACATATTTGTTTATTTATTTTTGAATATATTATATATAAAAAAAGTTAGTTAAAGACGAAAAGACTTTTTCGACTACCCAATATTTACAAAGATAAACATGTATAAAGAAATTTATTAATAATTTGCTTAATATCTATTAATTTTTATTTAATATTCTAATCATCACTTGTCAACAGATGGGGCGTTGTAGCTTAAGCGCCGGAAATTATGTTAAATAAAATATATTTTGTTTTTTCACGGCTTAAGCGCCCATCAACCAACCCCCACAATGCACTGGCTGTTTATACAATTTTCTATTAGACTCTGTCAACAACAAAACGCGCCACGAAATAATGGAATAATTTCTCGTCAGTCAAAAAAAATTATAATTAGCAAACAATTGCTATTTAAAAGCAATAAAATTTCACACTTGCAAACGCATTGTTTTTGTGTAAACATTTAATGTGAAACGCTTGAAATTAATAGCAAATATTTACAAATAATTTATGTACATTAAATTGATAGCGTCAAACGCTGGCAAAGTTCACTTTGATAATAAAACTCGCACACGCACACACGCACACACACACACAAGGCGCAGTGCAAAAATTTGCATAAAATGCCAACTTATGGCAATTTTACAATTTAAATAGCTGCCACACACACACACACACACACGCTTGTGTATGAGTGGCTATTAGAAAATAGAAATCAAATAAATAATTGCCAATAAAACTAATAGATTGCAACAATATTTGACTTTTATCACTGCGCTATGCCGGCAGCAGGGGCAAGTGGCATTGCAATGGAGGCATGCAAAATTATTGCATTAAGCGCCAGTGGTGTGCGCTGTTATCAAACACATACTATAAATATTTAAAGCTCGATTTCCACTTGCATTCGCATATTTTCGCTGGGAAAATTTAAATAGAAATTATTAGCTGAATGGCCGACGGCGCCAAATGGAGTGAAAGCGATTTGAAGGCAATATGTTGCATGCATACTAAGTGCATTGTGCGCGTGTGGCAATGAAAACCCAACATGTTGCATGTTCAAATCAATATTTGCAATTTTTTTCATTTTTTTTATTTTTAATTTTTTTTTTTAATTTTTTTATTGCTTTGTTTGCTTGTGCATAGCTGTTTTTGCTTTTTATTTTTGTTTTAGAAATGCGCGCTCAACAGATTTTCAAGCACTCGTGTCGTGCGCTTAAATTTCCATTTTAGTGGCACTCACGCGCGCCACTCGACTGCTGTTAAATGCGCTTGTTAACGAGCATAAGAGCTGGCCTATTTTATTGACAAATATTTGATGAGTTTAAAGCGAAATTAAATGCAATTTCTAGCACACAATTATTAGCAAAACTAACGGCATTTAAAGCGATATTAATGAACAAAAGCACATTTTTAGCCACTGTATGCCGTATTTGTGGCACTTATGCTAATGCACTTCAATAGCGGCAGATTTTTTCGCTGCATTTCACAAGCGCTTAGAGGCAAAATGAAAAGGAAAATATCAAATTTTGTGTTTCATATAATTTTCAATAAATTAAAAATTAATTTATTGAAAGTAATAAATCAAAAAAAAAATTTTGATAACGAAAAGCTTTAATACAAAAAACGAGTAATACAACTGTAAACAAATTAATTTAGCGCTTGAGAGATTTTCGCAAATTTACTTTTAATTAAAATGTGTGCATATACTTTCTAATATTTAAAATAAATTTAATATAAACAAAGCATTTCTGAGAACACTCAATTAATACTAAAAGCGCCTGCACTCAATTAGCTAAAATTTAAAACTTACAACACAATTTGTTGCATACAATTTTTTTTCACTATTTCTCTCCATAATTTTTTAGGTATTTTTCTTTCCTCAATTTTTTAAGATTTCTTCCATATTTTTTTAAATTTTTCTTTTATAATTTTTCTTTCATTTTTTCATAATTTTTTTTTTAATAAAATCATCCGCAATCTGCTGCAAAATGGCTTCATCATTTTCAAGGCCTTCCACGTGCCACCTGTCGTTATCATTATTTCATTTGCCTACTTCTAGGCGTCGCGCACGGTCCGCGGCGATGATAAAAGCAAACTGCAACAAATAAAGTGTCACGCGCAGAGCGACAATGGCCGCCGCGAGTCAAGAGTGAAACCATTAAAATGAAAATATGAAAAAAGCGCTGAAAAAATCAACACACAGACAGCGCCTTAGTTGCGCCAAAAGGTAGGCAAAACAAAAAAAAGTTGAAACAAAGCACAGCAGACAATAACTACAAGCACAATAACAATAAAAGCAGAAACAAGCTTAATAATATTTATCTAAATGTCACCTTAACGACGCCAAGACGCTCGCCGCACACCACGCCCAGCGCATCCAATTTAATGGCGCAAATAAGCAGCGCATAAACACCGGCGCACAGCCCACGGCACACACACACAGACACGGTTGGCGAGCAAGCAGCAAAAAATGCATGCGTTTGACAGGCTCAACTAACCGCCGGCTGGCTGGCCGGCTGGCTGCCTGGTCGAGATCATTATTTTGAATGGCGTCGGAAAAAGTGGCACAAAAGACAATGCCAAAGCCAGTATAGAGTGCACAGTGGTGGCCCGCCCACTCCCGACTGCTTGTGGTAAGTACACCGCTCGTGATGGCTGTGTGTTGTTTGACTTTAATGTGGCAAATATTTGCACGCGGCTAAGCAAGCGCCCAAGCACACACGCACACATATGTGCACAGCCTCACAGGCCACAAGTGTCGCATGTCCTCAGCGCCGTGGTGCGGCAAGCGCGTTAGACTGGGCCATTGACTTGGCCAGCGCCACCAACTGTGTTCGGCGTGGCCGCGCTTTTATGCCGGACGTGTAAAATGTCATAATAAAGCGTCTGAGTTCGAGACTTCTGCCGCTAATTAAGTACTAAAGTGCGTACTCTCTGCATTTGCTGCTGCTTCTTCTTCTTCGTGGTTTTTCCCATTATAAAAATAGCAATGGTGCTGGGTTTTCCTTTAATGAGCTGCTCTAAATGGCATTAACGAGTGTTCTAATATCACTGCTTAGTTGAAAGCGTAAGCCAAGGCGCACGCACACATACTCGCACATGTGTATATGTAACTCTGTGTTGCGGTCAAAAGTGGACATTTATAAGTCTTGGTAGACTACATAAACGGAAAATCATAATTGTTTTTCGTACTTAACTTTTGAATTTTAATTTTGAGTACAAATTGCAATGAGTTTTCGTACAAATTTAAGGGGGGAGCCTACTTTAGAAGCTTCCAAAAATCGAACTTTTTTTTGCTTAAATCGCTTTAAAAATAATCTAAGAATATGACGCCAAAGTTATAGATTTAAATTCGAAATATTTTCGAGGCTAGAAGGGAAATAGTGATCGAGCGTCTAGCAGATATGTATATGAACGCTTGGGCAAAAAACGAAACTTTGTGGCGCGATTTCTCGGTTTTTCATTTTTACGATTTTTTCTTAATTGGCGGGCAGGATGGAAAAAACTAAACGTCGTATGGAATTGGGGAAAAATTGATTATCTTTGGCATTAAATTATCTTCTCTTTAAACTAAAAAACACTAAGAAAAGTCAAGTTTGAACATATTTTTAAAAAACATAAAGTAAAATTTTTTTGTCCCAAAAACCCTTTTTTCAATTTTTAAAAAATTTTAAAATTTTACATTTTTTGCTTGGAATTTTCTTAGTTTAACTAGAAGATAAATTATTAAAAAATATGAATCTTTTTGGATTTTTGTTTCCGATAGAAATTGCAACCTGCATCCTGCCCGCCGTCCGACAAATGCTCATGCGAGATGTATCGGGCAATTGCTTCCCAAAGGCAGAACATCAAAGATTTCGCATCCAAAAAAATTTGTGAATGATGTTTAAATATATAACTATAAACCCTAGAAATTTCACTTTAATCAATTATTTTTTCCCCTCAAAAAAAAATTCTCAAAAAAATTGATTTTTTGAATCCTCGAAAGCAGGCTCCCACCTTAATAACGCATTGCTTTTTGGGAAAAAATACAGTCCAAGGTTTGGTTTGATCAACGTTATTTGGACTCTACATCAAGAAAATCAACCATTTAAAAGTGGTTTGATAAGTTTGAACAAGACAAAACGAGCACATGAGGAGGTAGTGGACGCCCTAAAAGGGCTGTTACCGACGAAAACTTCAAAGAAATCCCCCAAAATACGCAACGTATATGATATATTTTGAATAAATATTTGGGTATGCGAAAGCTCGCTGGAACTGGGAGTCACACAATCTCACAATCCTTCAAGAACAAAAACGAATTGCTGCTTCTGAAGAGTGTTTGAAGCTCCTTAGCCGTAATAAAACCATATTTTGATATGTGAAAACTAATGAAACATGGCTACAACATTTCACGCCGCAATTCAATCGACAGTCAGCCGAGTGGACATGATAAACCGAAACAAAGCGTGGAAAGACACAAAAGTCCGCAATGACAGCGCGCAGTTTCGCAAATCATGAATTGGGCTTCGAATTGCTTTCGCATACACCGTATTCTACAGATATGGCGCACAGTGACTATTTCCTGTTCTCAAAGGAATACTTGCTGGGAAGAAATTTTTGTCGAAAGAAAAGGTGATCGCCGAAACTGGGACCTAATTTGAAGCAAAGAACAAAAAGTACCACAAAAGTGGTATCAAAAAGTTGGAGGGAATGAGAATAATCAATATATGGCCCTAAAGCAAACTATTTGAATAAAAAATACGAATTTTGCAAAAAAAAATGTATTGTTATGGTAAGCCGGTGACTCTTCAATGACAAAAATACCCTCTAGGTGACGCTGTAGTGTAAAAATGCACAAAAAAGTACTCTCTAAGTGAGGTTGTAGTGTAAAGAGACATATTTTTATATGCTTATACATTTGAGTACACATACACTACATACTATACACTTCACTTCTCTTTATTAATTTTCCCAACTCTTTTGCCAATGATTAGCCATCCACATACCTTCGCTCTGCGCTTTCGAGGCACTCCAGGGAAAATTGCGAAAAAAAGCGCAATGCTAGTTCAAGAACAGACTGCTGTTAGGTTCCCACGAAGCTTAGCGTCCCATGCGGCACAAGTATTTATTTATTAATGCACCGAGTATGTGCATGCCGCTAATAAAAAGCGCAGTACAATGAAGGGATATACATATTCAAGTGCATTTGCATAAATCAGTGCATTTAAATGCTATTACGTAAGCAATTGCGTTACTAATTCACAGCAGTGGGATGTATTTTTCATTTTAAAACACATACATTAGCTATTTTTTAAACATTTCTGCAAGTAAATATGTAGAGCAGGCGATTTGCGCAACTGTTGGTGAGCTCAAATGTATGCCACTTTGAACATTCCTCTTTATTTGAGAGATAATTGTTATTTATTGTATACAAACATAAGTGCATGCATAACATATGCCAACAACAACTTGCCAATACTTACATATGTATATATATATGTATGTATATATACAGGAGTATATGTATCTGTAAGTTGCTATCAATTAAAATGGGAGTGCAAAGGCATATCTGCTCTGGAGCAATTCAAGCTTACAGCATCAGCATCTTTGAAATCTAAGTAGTAAAGAAAATTTCAATTACCCATTTCGTTAGCCTGGCAAATTCACCTTCGGGCTGTAAATACAAATTACTCACACACACAGCCATACAATGCGCATGCAAATATTTACAGTTTGTTATATATTTACACAGCACTCGTTCAGACATATTAACATTGGAGAAATATTTGCTATTTGCTATTACTTATACGCTGCGAAACGAAATTGATTACTTCTTGTGCCAGCATACACACCCCACACACACACATAAACACAGACGCCCACGCTCTTTAGACCACTTCACCCATTTTCACATTGTCTCGTTGTTGGCTGTTTATGTGTATATTTTGCTTATTTACAGCATTCAACATGCAAATGTTACAACATTGGCGTATTTCAATGATTTCCACTCGACACACACACACACATACATATACACAAGCGAGCAAGACATTATGCGACTGAAACTTTGGCACATTGAAGAAAATCAATGAAGTAGAAATATTTCAATTTGAAATTTTCAGCAATTCGTAATGTTCAAGACAAAGGCGAACTCGCTGGTAGTAACGACAGCGTTGTGAGACAAGGTGGCGGAGGAACGCCACCAAATCAGGCGAGTTTGCTGTAGCTCGCAGCTTCCACTTTAACTCGTGTTTTTGTAATTCTTACAAGTATCTTGCTGCAATTAAAATAACATTTGTATAGCTTTATAAAAGAAAAATTCGAAAAAACAATGCATGTTTGCTTGCACAAAGGGCGCACCTGGGCGTATACGTAACTTTTAGTTTACCTTGCTTATAGTAAACCAAATAGCCAATTATACATATGTACATACATGAGAGCTCCTTCAAGTTTACTATTAAATTTCGGTTTTGTGTTTAAAATTTAATTTACTAAAAATCAAAAGGACTTTTCTCAAACGCAAACGTTACATTTGATGCAATATTCTACGTTAAGAGTGAATGAAAATAATGAAAAAAATACTAAAATAGTCAGAGTGCTTAAAAATTGGCTTACAAAAATATATGTGAAAGCTAAAATAGCCATAGCATTTGCCTAGGAGCGTTAAAAAGTCACTCAATTCAATTCTGTGTCTAAAAGTTGATTTAAAAAAAATAAAATAATTTCAATCCGTATTTTGTTATTGAATTAAGCCTCTGAAATTAATAAATATAGAATATATTATTAGTTCATACAAGACATCAGCAGCTCAATAGTTAGCCATGCCCGTCTGTCCGACCGACTTTCCTTCGGTCCATACGTTTACCAGTCTCTCAATTTTTAAGATACCGATCTGAAATTTTTCACACGTCCTTTTCTCTACGTATGAGAAACATTTTCATTTAACGAGGTATATCCACGAAATTTGGTATGACTAATTTTTCAAAGCATCGCTACAATCTCAGAAGAATTTTTATGGATCGGAACACTATAGCGTATAGCTGCCATACAAACTGAACGATCCAAATGAAGTCCTTGAATGGAAAACTTTTTTATTTGATGAGATATCATCACGAAATTTGGCACGCGTTATTGCCTAAAGCAATAATGTACTTTCCGCAGAAATTGTTCAGATCGGATCACTATAGCATATAGCTGTCATATAAACTGAATGACCGTAACCAAAGTTTAGGTTTTTTGTTCTTTTCTAATAAACATATATGTATGAATAATCAGTAAGATACTTATTGTGGACAATATTATATTTTCTTTGCTCCTTATAAAACAAGGTACAAATATTTTAATGCGTGTAAAAACAAATTAAAGTAAAACAACTTGCCTACTTTTCGGCGTAAGCCGCCATAGCAGACGAATGGTTGAAATTTAAGCTTCTAAACGTATTTACCGTTATTTCTAATCATCTCGAACAATATAAAGAAATTTGTTCAAATAACTTTGCCTACATTTAGGCATAAGTCGCCAGAACAGATAAAATTTTAAAGTTTAAACACCTAAGCGTATTTACAGTTATTTTTAATCATCTCGAACTACAAAAAAAGGTTTTGGTAAAATAACTTTGCCTACATTTAGGCGCGTAAACTATCAAAACAGCTAAATTTATGAAGCTTAATCTCTTAAACGTATTTACGCTTATTTTTAATCAACTCGAAACCGAATTTGACGTTGAAGTGTTTGGAAATATGCGATAAAATTTCATTTCAGACAAACAAAATCATTTGAAATATGCAAAAATTTAATAAAACAGCGGATACTGGTATTGACCGCTATTTACTTCAGTTATTTCTTAGTTTATACAAGCGAAAATCTCGCACTCGAGCCATGCAAGTGCAATATAAAATTTATTTGATTATTTCTGCTACAAGCACAGCGAAGAGGACCCGCACATCGTGCTACTAACCAACCGCTGTGTGCGGCGAGTGCTGCCAACCTGCCGCCGGAGCTGCTGCTGAATTGCATATTTATTTCGTTTCCACTCGAACGGCCAACGAAGCGAATGTTAAATTGCATTCCGCGCGCATTATAGCCAAGCGCAGCAGCAACAGCAGCGCGAGCTTTTTGCTTTAATACACTCGCGTAGACGAGCGCGCTGCTCAGTCATTTACTCGATAGTTTTTGAATCGGCGCAGAGTTCTCCAGTAAACGTTTACATAGCATGCTTTTATTTCGCTTTGCGCTTAATGCAATTTTCCTTGGCAATAAATACGCGCTGCCGAGGCAGTGCTCAAGCATAATGACTCGATTGACAATAACAATAATGATAAGTAATAATAATAAATGTAAGACGAGTAATAAAGACTTGATATGCCATTGTGCCATGCAGCATATGGCTGAGTGTGTGTGTTGGCGCGGATGAACTTAAGCCAGCATTAATGTGGTGAGTACTCGAGAGTGTAGTCGCACGCAAAAGATTCTCAGGTAATTGAAATCAATGCCCACTTGGCATACATACACACACACACAAACGCATACGACATTCACGCCGCGGTGTGAAGCGCGATTTTACGTTGATTATTTGCGCAAACCTGCTCGCAGCTGCTGTGTGTAGCCGCGAAAAGCGTGTAATGCAAATGATGCTTGATTATAATATAAGTAAATATGCTTTAAAGAAGCATGCAGGCGCATGATCTGCTCGCTATTCAATAGCGCTATTGAGCGTTTGCGCTGAATTAAGCGCCGAGCGGACAACAACACAAGGCGCTGATGAACTCTGCAGCACTGAGCAGTTAAAGTATAGAGAAAGCATACGCACAAACAACCGCCCAAATATACACACATACATATACATATATACACACATACACATACAAAACTTACCGCAATATCACTTCCTTTGGCGTCGCTGCGAAGAGCTTCCTTAAATAATAAATGCGCCTCCTATACCGCTCGTCGCACTCCGTCTCTCGCAGCACAGACACAAAGACACACTATTCAGCGCACACGTATCATGCTGAATTGAATTTATTGGCCAGAAAAGTGCAATTAAGCGCAGGTGCAATAAAGAGAGAACACATTCAATTGAATTGCATAAAAATATAAAATATAATAAAAATTTACAAGCAACAAGCAATGAGGCAATTAATAGCTGTGTGGGCAGCTGATGCGATCAGCGTTGCGCAGGGAACACACACTTGCATACGCAGACTAATAATGACTGCATATGGGAAAAGGCGCGAATGAAAGAAAAACTTAACAAAAGAATTTCACACAGTCGACAAACATTTATTTAAAATGCAGACGCACTAATTGATTTCAAGTATTGAAGTGAAATTCATTAACATCATCGAGTCGGGCGGCGCAAATGTAATGCATATGAGCATTAAATATGCATAAGTATGTACACGCAACAAATTATTTTCTTTGTTTTTATCGATTTTTAAAGGCATGCTGGTATTTTCAGCTTAGCAATGCACTTCACTGGCAGTATCGTTGTGATTACTCATACGCCATGGTGGTTAATAAATTTGAATAGTCACGCGTATAGAATTATTTTTTTACAAAATCAGCTAAAACCTTAAAAAATTGTAACTTCTGTTGTACCGAACCTCTAATACCCACCACAAAAACAGAAGTTTAGTTACAAATACTTCATTTCGATCGTTCAGTTTGTATGACAGCTATATGCTATAGTTATGCGATCTGAACGAATTCTGCGGAGATTACATTATTGCTTTAGATAATCACCCATACCAAATTTCGTGACAATATCTCGTGAACTTAAAAAGTTTTTCATATAAGTACTTCCTTTCAATCGTTCAATTTGGATGGCAGCTATATGCTATAGTTATGCGATCTGAGCTATTTCCACGGAAATTACATTATTGCCTCAGATAATAATCCATGCCAAATTTCGTGACAATATCTCAAGAAACTAAAAAGTTTTCCATACGAGCACTTCATTTCGAACGTTCAGTTTGTATGACAGCTATATGCTATAGTTATGCGATCTGAACGAGTTCTGCGGAGATTACATTATTGCTTTAGATAATCACACGTACCGAATTTCGTGACAATATCTCGTGAACTTAAAAAGTTTTTCATATAAGTACTTCCTTTCAATCGTTCAATTTGTATGACAGCTATATGCTATAGTTATGCGATCTGAACGAATTCTGCGGAGATTACATTATTGCTTTAGATAATCACCCATACCGAATTTCGTGACAATATCTCGTGAACTTAAAAAGTTTTTCATATATGTACTTTCAATCGTTCAATTTGTATGGCAGCTGTAGGCTAAAGTTATCCGATCTGAGCTATTTCCACGGAAATTACATTATTGCCTCAGATAATAATCCATGCCAAATTTCGTGACAATATCTCAAAAAACTAAAAAGTTTTTCATACAAGCACTTCATTTCGAACGTTCAGTTTGTATGACAGCTATATGCTATAGTTGTCCGATATCGGCGGTTCCGACAAACGAGCAGCTTCCTGGTAAGAAAAGAACGTGTGCAAAATTTCCGATCAATAGCTCAAAAATATTCAGATATTAAAAGCGCTAACACATAAAATAGTAATAGTTGCAATTTTCCCAATTTTGGATATGCGAAACGTTTTCAGGTTTATTTACGGAGCAGATTGCATGCAAATTTTAATTATTAAAATGCTTTAATCTCAGCCAACACTAAACGAAATGGCTTTTCCATTTTCACATCCAACTTGAGCTCATTTGCCAATTCCCCCGGCTTTACAGCCGCTCTGCCGTCTGCCACTCTGATCTCTGTTCAATTAAAGCGCGCGGAAAATTTATTAAAAATAGCAGTTACTCAATCAAAGGTCAATTGCTAACCAAAGTGGCATGAAAATGCAATTAAGCAACTTTTGCTGCCGACTCAATGCATTCATCAAGTGCAATTGGCCGCCACCGCCGCTGAAAGTGAGAAACGCAGCTCGGCCAAGTGGCTATTTATAAACATTTCAAATTAACCGAAAACGCAAAGGCCGCACAGCAGCGCAAAAATTATGCATAAAGTGCAAAAGTCGACGCTGAAAATAAGCGCCAGCGCGAGCTTTGGTGAACGGTAAGCGCGGCTGAGCGGCAGCATCCATTGAATTTATGGCAGTCGACGCCGCGAACAACAATGCGTCCTTGTGCGCCGAGTTCATTTGCCATGGTGCATAACAATTATTGATTTTCGCGGCGCGTTGCGCTGATTTTAGCCATCAAACTACCCAACAGCTGCGCCATTTAAGTGCGCATCCCACACGCCCACACTTTCGCCTCGCAAATGGCCGTTAGTTGTCAGTCAACATTTAAAGGTCACTCGCTGCGAATGCATTACGAAGCTGTGTCTGCCACATGGCTTCTATGCGGACGGACGCTCATTGCTGCTGCTGCACTGCAGTCACCGGTCAAGGTAAGTGGTTAATAATGAATGTGAACAAGCAGCATTTCGCCTATTAATGTCCCGAATTGACGTGCTCACCGTTGTATTTGCTGAGCTGACACTTCAGCTGAGTAGAGCTGGGTACTTGATTGTTGAGTGTGCGGCAGTTGGAAGTTCATTATGCTAGTGTGGCAAGCAATTATGGGTCATTTCATTGTTGTGAAATCACTCGGCAACTATAAATTTAGCGAAGAATGTACGCGCGCCAAGCTTAGCCTTGGCTTGATGAAGGACTCTTGAGTAGCACTGAAAGGATTTCGATGTGAAAGCGAAATAAAATGAATACGTGGCATCATTAAGTGTATATTTGAGTGCCGCTTTTATGCAATGACCTTGACGACAACAGAAGAGCACAACTTTTTATGAAGATTTTGGCATCAAACTCATAGACTCTTCACGTACTTTCTTTCAGAGATAGAGGTGATAGTTTCCGCTCCTCCGAGCATTCCGATAACCAAAGTATTGGTAATGAGACATTGCAATGTCTAGCGAAGTGGAAAGTAAAAGTCCCATTGAACTAATAATTCTTAGGTAGGCTCACATCGCCGCAACGACAGGCGTCTTAACTGCACACTACCCCATTGGCTAAAGACCTAAAGATTTTTGAGAACGCAAATTGTCAAAGTTATCATGAAGAATGTGAGGTGAAAACATCTAGACACCTTCTATTCCACTCTCCAGCTTTCGACAGACTGAGTTTGAAGCATCTCGGTTGCCATACTTTCTGATAACCCGCTGAATTGGCTAGAAATTATAATAGCCGCATAAATAAATTTGTTGCAAGCTCTAGATGTTTTGTCAATATGCGACTGTCCTCTTGATACTTAGATATGTACTGAGGAGTTCTAGGCATCACAACGGACATGCGTCAAGAAGAGAAATCAGCCTATCTACCTAACCTAATTTAACCTATGTCTGAAAACAACAAGGCGAGCAATGAAATATAAAGCTAAATATTTATTATTGCATCATAAAAAAAGTAATATATTTATTATAACATATGATCAAAATTAACCCGGACTGACGTAAAAACTGAATTTTCACGTATTTTAATGCAATGCTTTACTATTGCTTTTAAATTAGGCTCCCTAGCCAATACAATGGTTAATCCAATTTTCACATGAATGGGATCTGAAGGCCATCTTTCAGCGAATTTTGTTTTTTTTTTTTGTGGTTCGCTTTCGGTCCATTCTAAATTGTTGTGCAGTATCGACGTTATATTCAATTATCCACGTCTCATATTGTTGTTGTTTTAGCGGGTACCTAGTTCCCTTTAGGATGGTACGGATTAGCTAAGTTGTCGTCGACGTCATCCAATGGAAGGCCTAAGAAACGTGCTAATCGACGGGGTCAATCCAAAGTGATAGGGGTGTCAAATGAGTGAGGTTGGTGGAGCTTGCATAGAGGTGGCCAGTGTCATGCGGAGACTCATTGCACGCAGGACATATATTGGATATGTCGGGATCTATTCTGGATAAATAAGAGTTTAACCCACCATAGTATCCTGAACAAAGCTGCGCGCAATGGATGGTGGTTTGACTCCGAGTGCGTCATTCACTAAAAGGGAGTCGGAGAAAGTGTTGATAGCTCCACTGAATGGCGGTCAGTGCTTGTCGAGAGTTAGTTGCGTCCGAAGTCTGGTGGACGGTTGTCTGATGTCATCGACGTAGTTGAGGAATGACCTCTTAATGCTCCTAGGCGAAAGCATCATAGCAGGAACTGCCTGAAGAGTAGTTCATTATGCTCCGCCGCAAAATTTGAAGCAAACTCAGTGTTAATTTTTTCCAAGCTAAAAAATTTTCCTCGTCATAAAAAAAGGGATGCCGAACATATGAACATAAAAAAGGTTGTAATAATCTGAGAAAACTTTTGAATCAATTTGGTTTTGTGGGCTTAGTTTAAATGAACCAGTCCGGGTCAAATTTGATCAACCGTTTATAACACCAGTTTCTGCCATTTCAGCGTGGCATATTTAAACCCTACCATATCTCGTAACAGATTTTAAAACATTTCAACTTGTATGAATATTTTTGCATTAAATACCTTAAATTCACATAAATCCAGACAATACACGACATGGCTTCGCGCAAACTACCTCATTTCCGTATTTAATTATTTATGTCAAACAATATGTCTGTCCGTCGCATCACTTGTCTGCCGCCCGTTTCACGCCCCAGCCACAAAGCCTGCAGCATCCTTGGCGCAGCTCAATTGTTTTCATTAACAGTCATTAAGCTGAGTTATGACCGTCATGACGATTTAATTGTTCCGCTGTTGATGGTTAATAAAACGACGGCATAATGACAATTTCCCGCTCCGATCATATAAATTCGTCTCGG
The DNA here is from genome assembly GCF_024586455.1 of Bactrocera neohumeralis. NCBI lineage: Eukaryota > Metazoa > Arthropoda > Insecta > Diptera > Tephritidae > Bactrocera > Bactrocera neohumeralis. Next base: position 87,790,198 of record NC_065921.1, on the reverse strand, counting down.
CCACATGCGACGGACTCATGCACACATTACACTTCGTTTCCGTCAGTCGGCCTGCCATAACATTCGGTTGGATGTGTGAATTGCGCATAAACCACGCTGATTATATGCAATATTGTTGCATAATTAGGCGTAATGAGTACCTATAACCAACACTACAATAACTATGAGGTAAGTGAAGTCACTTATCCTGTACAATAATAAACTGTTTCGCAAAATAGGACGGAATTGGAGCTCAAAACTTTGTAAATAAGGGTTTTAATTGAACTTTGAGCTAAAGTCCTAAATAGATTTCGGGGGATCTGAAATATTTTCGACTGGAACTACAACCAGCATTATGCCGAATAGCCAAATTGGAACATCAGCTGGTGCGGTCACGTCTTCTTTTTTCTTCTTTACTGGCGTAGACACCGTTTTATAGCCTAGTTAACAACAGCGCGCCAGTCGTTTCTTCTTTCCGCAATGCGGCGTGATTCCAAGCGAAACCAGATTCTTCTCCACTTTTCAGCGGAGTGAAGGTCTTCCTCTTCCTCGGCTTTCACTGACGGGGGTTTATTTGATGAGAGGTCTTGCCCACGTTCACTACCAGACTTCACTTCCTTATCCATTATGGAGAAAGCAGGACTAACGGCGTGGTTGTTGAGGTCGTGCGGTGACGTCGCTTTAGCGAAATCGACAACCGGAGACCGCTCCGTCAAATAAGAGGAGGCCAGACATAGTTAGAATAAGTCTCATGTAATCTAAAACTCTGACTTGAGACTTTCAGAAAACTCAAAAACAAGCATGAAATTTCGAAAATTCATATTAGAAAGACTTGACCGTTACTTTGACAGTATCAGCTGTTGCGATGACGTCATTTTAGCGCCGATAACGCATCGTATGAGAAGACGAGCACATTTTTCATTGAAATCAGCTAAAATTGAACTTTACAACACACAAATTCGTCTAAATGAGACAGTTACCCTTGTAAAAATTACATAACAACTCATATTCGACGCGCTGATGATTAATTTTTCAGCCCTCACTCCATTCTATACTAATTGCCTTGCGCCTAAGCAAATTAGGCTCATCAGAAAGCATCGTAAATCATAAAAGTTTTCAATTGAGCAGCGCTTTCGTAATATTTTTTACTATTTCATCTGCCATAAGAAAAAAAAACAACAAAAAAAGAACAAATTAGTATGTGAAGTGGTAACCCCGCGTGAGTTTCGGTGAAAAATAGCGAAAATGACAAATAAGCTAAATATACATAATATAAGTGTACAAGACGCATAGCAACTATGTATGTATATGCGAGCGAAGGCATACTTTAAGGCGTTCACGCGTACATGTGAAATATTGCAAATGTCTGCGCCTCAAAATATGCTACTTACACTGGGCTGGCAAAGGACACACTATGCACACACCTGCTGATATGTAAACATATATGAGTATGTGCGTGTGTGTGTTTATATTGGGTGAGTACACAAGATAATAAATTGTATCAAATATTTCAATGTGTCAACGCGGTAAGCGCGCGTGTGTGTGTACTGTTGCCTTTACACACACACAAACAAGCTTGTATGTGTTTGCCTGCGTGGAGTAATAATAAAATAATTTATAAATTTTTCATATTTTTTCATTTTCCCACCGCTGCACGTTGCCACCATGCACACACGAGTGCCTGATTACGGTGAATAAGATGTAGTTACAAGCGCATAACAGTAAGTAACTGTAAAAGTACATACAAAGCAACTTACTTCAGTTTGTACATGTGTACATGTGTGCGTGTATGGGTGTATGTGATATGGAAAAGCGTGCAACTTACCGCTGACTGTTTCTGCTACATTTACTTAGCTTTAAGAAATGGCCCACGCTTCGTTTCCTGCCTTTGCGCTAATGGTATGCGCCCACCTTTGCGGAGAGAGTTTATATTAAACCGCATTTTTTATAAATTATGCACACATTTCTTATTTGAATATGAGAAAGAGTGTGGAAAACACAATACAAGCACTCGAAATAAAGCACCTTTAGGCTTAAGATTTATATATGAAGCTTTTAAACCCAATGAATTGCCAGCAATTACCCGGCGCTTGCGATTTATGAAGAGTTTAATGAGAATTTTAAGATTTTCTCTTTCATATTCTATCTTAACTTTACTGTATTATTCACAAATAAATGCTCCACCGGCGTATACTGAATCGAAAACCTTGGCTGGATGTTCTCTATCATCCAGACAACATGACCTAGCCAGCGAGCCGATGTGTCTTGATTCGCTGAACTATGTCAATGTCGCCGCACATCTCGTACAGCTCATCGTTCCATCCACTGCGATATTCAAAGTTGCCAGTGCGCAAAGGACCATAAATCTTCCGCAAAACCTTACTCTCGAACACTCGCAAGGCCGACTCATCAGATGATGCCATAGTCCATGCCTCTGCACCATATAGCAGGACGGGAATGATGAGGACTTGTAAAATTAGGTCTTTGTTCGTCGAGAGAGAACGTTACTTTTCAATTTCCCCCTCAGTTCAAAGTAGCACCCGTTGGCAAAAGTGATTCTGCGTTGGGTTTCAAAGCTGATATATGGTGTTGTTGCTAGTTCCATGATAAACTAAATTATGTAAAACTTCGAAGCTATGACTGTCCACAGTGACGTGCAAGCCAAGTTGCGAATACGGTGACTGTTTGTTTGGTGACAGGAGATATTTCGTCTGGCCCTCGTTCACTGCCAGACTTCGCTTTGCTTCCTTATCCAGTCTTGAGAAAGCAGAACTAACGGCGTGGGGGTTGAGACCAATGGTCTTGTCTGAAACCTCACATGGTATCGAACGGTTCGGAGAATGCTCCCGGACTCTGACGGAGCTTTTGGCGTTGCTCAACGTCAGCTTACACAGCCGTATTACATAGGTTTGCGGGAAGATCACCACTTTGGGACCTGGAAGTAATGCTTACATATCATATGTATGTATATCCCATTTTTGCTCAGTAAACGATAGAATTTAACTTCACCCTATTTCTTTGGGGTCATAAATCAATAGAACTGAAGAGCAAAGCAAACGAGATGTTAATTTTATATATATAATATAATGTATGTATATATACATACAATTATATAACACAATTGTTCTTGCATACAGGAAGAAAGCATCAACACATACATACATACAAATACGAGAATCACTCACTTTCCCTTTTGCACTTGACTCGCCGGTTTTGCTTTGCCTGGGTTACCTTTGACAACAAGGACATTTGCCGATTCCTTCCACATTGGTAATCGCATTAGTGGCGTTATTGGGCCCCAAAGGACTCTAAGGGAAATGCAACAAAATACAGCAGACACATAAAGACACTAAGACCGTTTTCATGTAAATGCTGTCAGGCGGACGTTTGCGTCTTTATGCCCAAATGTAAGAGTGTGATTATTAGGAGCTAATGTCAAAACTGTTTACATATCTACATACAATGCATATTCACCTCACTTTAACCGCTACGACGTTAGGTGTATATACATCAACGGCTAGAACAAAGAGGTACCAACTGGTAGATCGCAGCTCTTATCACACTAACAGCTAACAATGCCATATTGTGTCCCAATGCTATTGACCCAAATTTTCGCGTGTGAATACACATACAAACGCGTGTTTACTTTTCAAATTTAAATTTTGAACGTGCCATTACTTTAATTTAAACTATACCTTTTGTGGTGGTTCAAGCGACAATTCACTTAGTTAATCCCTTGGCGATCCTTGAGAAGGGTTCAGCGCCTGGAATATTGTAACATTTGGGTATAAGATTTAATACTTAACATTATAGTGAATAATACGGCATTGAGGATGGTGTGATGATTAGAGGTGCATGATACCGCTGGGCAGGTCTTTGATTCGTCCACAGTTAAAATGATATCCTCTCTTATGTCTGCATCTCATAAAACCCTTAGTCATTATTTTCAATATTATAAATATTATAAATCCAATTTATAGAGGTTATGTGGATCCGATACTTATGCGCCAGCATTTTTCACACTCTTTGTACAAATACTACTTGTTACTCTCGAATTGCTTGTGCCCCCTTTTGGTTTGTAAACAGCTGTTTCCAACATTCTACCAATTTATATATTCCCTCCAACTCATTTGTTGTGATTTCAAGCTCCGTTCGAGTTATTAGTTGTAATTGTTGTTGGAATTAAACTCCCCTTACCCTTCTTGCTTTAATACCAGCTGTGCACTTCCGTATTTTTGCATCCTCAATTATTACTTTTTTATTGTTATTCATTTCTTTTACCCTCGCATACGTCACTGTTCTTCCGTTTCCGTTCTTGTTTTGTTTCAGCAAATTCATGCTTGAAGTATGAAAAAAATGCCAAAAAAAACTAAAAAGTGATTCAATATCATGTACACACTTATACATATACACATACACGTAGGTATATAAATATGTGTCAAAATGAAAGTACATAGATGTGGGGAAGAAGGATGAACTTCAGGGAAAAATATTAATTGTGTTTAAGGAAAATGCCGGAATTACTGGGAACTAAAGAGATATTAAATAAAAGAGTAATATAAAGAGTAAAAAATGTATAATAATCAAAAAATACACATCTTTCTTCTCACAAATGGAACAAAACTGCACTTAGATACGCAGCAAGAGGTGAAAATACATTTTCCAACAAAAGATATTAGATCATTGTGAATGATAATTACAATCATTTTGTCTTTTTTCAATAATGTAAAGTTTTTATTTTTAATAATAAGCAGCACAAATACACTTAATGTACATTATTTAAAGACTCAGCTAGGTTTTATGATGGCACAATAAAAATTTAACATGTTAATTAGAATTTTAAATTTTAAATTATGCGTGAATGCCCAAGAAGAAGAAGAATTTGACATTTGTTATGTCGTTTTCGCGCCTCTTGTGCGGCATTTTACATCCTCCTTTCGTGTGTAGTGCAAATAGTGTCCGGCAAAATTTTTTCAGATTGCAGGAGAGCAAATTTGCTTGTTCAAAATATAAAACTAATATCAAAGTATATAATTTTGAACCAATAAGTGTTGCGAAACGCCACCAAGAAACTTTTCCGCTAATAATTCCGTTGCGATTATTACGTAGAGAACCAAGAATGGCAAAGTTAGCTAAAGCGATTGAGGGACAAAAATCACTGGACAATGGTAATGAGGAAGGAGTTGTGTCTTCGTCAAGCGGATTTTTGAGTGGTGAAGAAGATGTCGTAATTCCAACTAAGGGTAAAGGACGCGGCCGTAAAGCCAAAAAAGAGGCGATTAAAGAAGTAGACACCATACCGCCAGAAAATGCAGAAAAAATTGTAAAAGCGGTTGGCACCGGCAGAGGACGCAAAAAGTTATCAAATGATGAGGAAATAGCAAATGCTATAAATTCCTTAGACAATGAGGTGAAAGTTCAGAAAAAACCAGCTGCAGCAGCTAAAGGTCGTGGCAAAAAAGCTGCTACTGAGGAGCCCGCACAAGTGGTGGAAAATATTAGTACAGAAACTGTGGAAGTTGTAGCACCAGCCAAAAGGGGACGGAAAGCGGCACCAACAAAAGTTGTGGAAACGTCTAATGAAAATAAGGCAGAAATCAACGTAGCGTCGGCACCGAAAGGAAGAGGTATTTATTAATTTTGTTTTTTAATGGAGTGCATTTTGTAAGAAATACTGCTTAATAGGAAAAGGGAAAAAAGTTACTGCTGTAGATAATAAAGAACCCACAGCAGTCCAGCCAATTGCTGAAGGGACCAACACCAAACAAAAAAGGCAAAAAAAATCAACCGATGAAATTCCAAAAGATGAAGTTGCCGAAACAGTAGAGATAGTAAAAGAGGATAAAAAGAAGAAAGTCACCAAAAGCACCAAAGTCAAAGCAGAACCAATTGAATCAACCAACGTAGTAGAACCAGAACCAATTGTGGATGTAAAGAAAACCAAGGCAAAGGGCAGACAACCGAAAAAGGAGCAAATTGTATCAAATAATGAACCAGAACCAATTGTGGAAAAAGTAAACTCAAGGGGCAGACAGCAAAAACAAGAGCAAAATGAGGTAGTGGTTAAAGATTTATTGGAAAAATCGACAGAGAAAACTTCAGTTAAAAAAACAGCCAGTAAACGCAAGGCCACAAACAAGGAACCAGTTGCAGACAGTTTAATTGGAAACAATGCAGAAGAATTGAACGAAGAGAAGAAAGAGGAGGATTCCAAACCCACCGCTAATAGTAATATATAATATTAAAATATAACATAGTATAAGAATTTATAAATATATATTTACAGAAATCTCAAAAAAAGAACCCAAGGAAAAGAAACCAGCAAAGGAAACCAAAGCAAGAGCTGCCAAAACCCAGAAAAACGTCGCCGAGGAAGCATTAGAAAATGGTACGCCCAAAAGTATAAATATTTTCTAAAAAAAATTATTAGGCAACATTGTTTTGGTTGGCAACTGATTTAATTTACTGAATTACCTGAATTTAAAAAAATTGTTTTAAAAGCATAAAATTACCAATATGAAAAATCGAAAGTGTATTCAATTTTATAGGAAAAATTTAAGTATGTTTCAGTACAGCACGTGACCTTTTACTGTTTTTTTTTATAGATATCACAGAAGAGGACAATAAACCCAAAGGTCGAAAGAGGGTTGCTGCCGTTGCTGACGATGATGAGGTCGATGGAGCTAAGCGTTAGTATTAAATCCCTATGAAATATTGTGGCATTAAGTAATATTTTAACACTAACAACATATTTTGCAGCTGCAAAAGCAAAAAAGGCTAAAGCACCTTTAATGAATGCAACTGCCACTAAATATAATAAGGAAGACTTCATTTTGCCACCAAAAGAAGATGGAGTAGAACGCTTCAATTTGAAAATATCCAGTTGGAATGTGGCTGGATTACGTTCATGGTTAAATAAAGATGGCTTACGCTATTTGGATTACGAATCACCAGACATTTTTTGCTTGCAGGTAACTTAGAACCATCCTATATGTATATCATATTAGTTAATTATTGCATGTATTTTCATTTTGAAGGAAATTAAATGCACCATAGACCAACTGCCGGAGGAGGTTGCCCGTATACCAGGCTATCATCCCTATTGGCTTTGCATGCCGGGGGGATATGCTGGCGTTGCTATATACTCGAAGATTATGCCCATTAATGTGGTATATGGCATTGACAATGAAGAGTTTGACGGAGCTGGTCGTATGATTACAGCTGAGTATGAGAAATTCTTTCTGATCAATGTTTATGTGCCAAATTCTGGACGAAAGCTGGTAAATTTGGAGGCACGTATGCGCTGGGAAAAGCTATTTCAGGAGTACGTGAAACGATTGGATGCCATAAAGCCAGTTGTCATTTGTGGTGATATGAACGTGTCACATCAGGCCATCGATTTGGCAAATCCAAAAACCAATACACGTAGTGCCGGTTTTACACAGGAGGAACGCGACAAAATGACTGAATTATTAGCTCTTGGCTTTGTCGATACATTTAGACACTTTTATCCAGATCGCATAGGTGCTTACACATATTGGACATACATGGCAAATGCACGTTCGCGAAACGTTGGCTGGCGTTTGGATTATTATATTGTTTCTGAACGTTTCACCAAGCGAGTAGTGGACAACTGTATCCGTGCACAGGTAAAGGGCAGCGACCACTGTCCAATCACACTGTTTTTGAAAATTTAAATCGGACATTCCTAATATTTTTTGTAACCGTTGAGTTGTTTGTCGACTTTCATATATTTTAATATTTATGTTTGTTTCTTGTCGTTTCTTAATCGTAAAATGTCACATCATCAGTGCACATCACGCACACATCATTTTATATTACTTAAATGTAAAATCGATCATATTTAATGTAATTTTGGTATTATTATTTATTTCAATGAACTTTTCTAAACTGAATCGCAAATTATGCGTTCCTATTATTAAATGGTTTAGGTATTGTCAATTTGTGTATTTTCGCAAAACAGAACAATAATTATTACTGGAAAGCATACCTAAAGAGAAATAATAAATTTAACTAATAAGAAATTTGGTTTTTTGTGAAAAGCGACGTTTCTATAATTATATCAAATATTTCAAAAATATACAAATTAATAATCAAACATTAAAAACATTAAATGTCGTTAGTTGAATTGAAATACTTCATGGTTCACAACAACTCTATGCACATGACGTCATACTTTATCGCTAACGCAGCAGCCTCTTAAGGCGCATTGACAAAAGCACCAGCAAATAGAATATTTCTCTTATTCCAAATAGCGTAGAAGAATGGGCGATCAGCAACAAACTGCAGTGGTATCAGAAGGCAACGAGTCATCATAATCATTGCTAAAACAATTGCAAAATTGAGGAAAAATATATATTTGTACATTTATAAATTCTGCATGTAAATGTGCGATATTTACCAGTTGCGGCCGCTGCTTCCGTGCCCTCTTCGTTGACCTCAATAACAGCCTTGTGGAAAACATTGGATACTTGCAGAGGCTCGGGTGATTCCAACATGTTGCTGAACTCAGCTTCTTCGCTGAAGATTTTGCTTATGCCCAGCTGAAAATGCATGAAAATACATACGCATTGAGGATTGGCGAAAAAATTATCAAAAAATCGTAAATTTTGGTATTATTGTTAGCGTTATTTGATGTTTAAAACCGACAGTAGCAGTCGTAAAGATAAAATATTGATTATAGCACATACAGAAAATTAAATAAGTGATAAGTTAAGGCAACGATAAGAATATGAGAAGTGACCCAAAAGCTATTTTTAGGTTTCGTACATTGGAATTGGCTTAAAATTGTAATTACATATAAATTAATTCGGCAAAAATGGCCAATACAATCTACAAGGTAACCATAGTGATATTGACCAATAGTGTGAAGGTCATACAAAATTTACAATGATTTTACTTTACCTTCTTCAATGTTTCCGTCAACTCTACTTCGTATTCCACTTTGAATTTAGGCAATTGGACCACAACGTCCTCATTGGCTTCTAGATTGCCAGCTAGGTCAACCAAATTTACTGATTTCAATTTCTCGGCAAGAGTTTTAAGGCCTTCTCGCTCATTAGGCAACAGAACCAGCATTGATAAATCCGAATCTTGGTAAGGCAGTTCGAGAGCCTGACAGTCCAACTCTTCAAAGAATCCATAACCAAACTTCGCTTTTTGATTCATGTATTGCACTTTAACTGATTCCTCTTCAGATATCCAAAAATCATCCTCAACAGTTTGTTCTTCTTCAAATTTATGCGCCCATAAACCTTTGAAATGCAAAGCATTCAGTAAAACCAGGCGGGTTAGAGCACTGAAGGCCGAGGCCTGCACAAGATCCTTAATTTTTCCAGCCGTTTTATCTTCTACCCAGGAATTAATAGTGGCGGCAACATTTTCACTTTCTTCAAAGTTAACATTTTCAGTTTCAGCATTATAACTTTCTTTTAACTCTGTTTGGTAATCTGGTTTCAAGTCATGTCCTTGCTGAACATACACTTTGTTTGCAATTTTCAATAACTCACTGTCCTTGTATTTGTCAAAAACAAATGCGAACGTTGTAGCTACTTCCGGGTGGAAATTCGACGCGAACTTCAAACCTTCAGCTATTTGATCAGCAGTTTCTCCACTGGCACCGGCAAATGCCAATGCGACACAGGTCTGAATTGAAAATGGTGAGAAGACAATGTTTTGTTTTACACCGCCGGCTGCGAGTAATTCGAAGAGCTCTGTGGCAACAGCTGCTCCACCACGAGCAAATTCCAGATTGAAATCGAACATTATTGCACTTTCTAGGCACTTATGTGGCTTAGATATAGAACTAGTTTCAAATTTTTTTCCAAATCGGCGAAAGTATATTAAGCAATTGCAAGCTTAATACATATGTTTTACAAAGTACACTCCTACTTTAACGACTGCCGCTGATGGAATGCGCTGTGGTTCATTTTAACGCCAACGTTATACTCACCGTAGTATGGCCTCAATGCGTCATGAGTCATTTGTCCAAATATTTATGGTTGAGTATTTTTCATAACAATACGTGCTACCGTCGAACAGCTGCACGATCAAATTTTGGTGAAATAATTGCTGATAAAAACATAATACATACGTTCGACAGTCCAATGTTATTTTGGTGCTCCGCATTGTGGCTCTCCCATTTAATAAATTGTTTATCTCTACAAGGTATTCAATCCCCACTATAACACTAACACATATATATACTCGTACTAACATACATCGGTAAACAAAAATATCGTCGGTTCAGTATAATTTTGGAGCTGAAGAGTTTAGAGTCAAAAATATATGTTAATTGCGATCTCACGTTTTGATAAAATAAGTGATGTTCATTGTTTTCAATTTGGTATTAACATTTTTAATAATTTTCATTTGTTTAATTAATATAAATATTCAAAATATATTACTAAAATTCCTCAACAGAAATCCCCCAACAGAACGATTCCCAACGGCTATATTGTGAATGCTTTTGACGTTTGATTTAAACATCTGTTTGTGCTCAAATAGAAATGTCAACAATAGCAGTTCCCAAAACAACCTCTAATATTTAATTGCTGGTAACGAGTAAAAATATACATCGTTTACATTAAATACACATAAAGTGTAAGTGGTCGTTATAATGGTAAAGCTAAAATAATACATGTAAATATATTGCGTGCTAAGAAACGAATAAAGTGGTCAGCTTCAGCGCTTCGTTGAAATGGATCCCTGGATTTTTCTCGGTGTTATTGTAGTGCTTTACTGCGTATGTTTTTTCATTGATCGCCTGTTCAAGGTGAGACTCTCCCGCTTGATCTTTGTACCTCTCTTACATACAAATATTTATGTGTGTTTACTTTGTTGCAGAGCTGTATGCACTATCCATATGATGCATTTCTGAAAAATACAGGCCTGACTGTGCAATTTATGCGCCTGCGTTGGCATACAACTGCATTTAATCGTGCCATGCTACGATGGGGCAACAATACCGGTTGGATGCGTCTATGGCTAACACGAAGCTATACCGTCGGCGTTTTGGTGTCCTTATCGTTGTTACCCATTGGTATAATTTTGTTATTTATAACAATATTTAATGGCGAAAATAATAGTACAGCAAATGTCGGCACCAGCGGTGCTGGTCGTACTGGACCAGGTGCTGAAAGCGGGGTACTCCAGAATGCACCAAAAGTGGAAATATTATTGCCCGGTGTTAATTTACCACTCGAGGAAGTTGGTTACTATGCATTAACTTTACTCTTATGTACAATAGTACATGAATTCGGACACGCTTTGGCAGCAGTGCAAGAAGATATACCGGTGATTGGTTTCGGGTTTCAAGTAAGTCAAATGTTTCGCTTCTACTGCATCTTTTAAATAATTTTATATGTCTAGCTTTACCTGTGCCTACCGTTCGCATATACCGAAATCTCTACGGAACACCTCAATGCACTAAAATGGTTCAAGAAGCTGCGTATTATCTGCGCGGGCATTTGGCACAACTTTTTATTTGCTTGCTTCTGCTACTTCCTGCTCTCTACGCTGAGTTACGTAGCCGCTCCGTTTTACACGGTAGACCATGGCATTGTGGTCACAGATATGACACGCAATTCTCCGCTGCTTGGCACATCAGGAAAAGGACTAATGACTGGTGATATTATTTCACAAATTAACGACTGCAAAGTAAACACAGAGTCAGATTGGTATGACTGCCTACGACGTTCGATACGCGGGCCACATCTAGGGTACTGTGTTTCCCATGACTTTATACGATACAACGATGAAAGCATCGAAATCTCACATCACAGCGCCGATGGCATGCTACAATGTTGTGATGAACGCAACGAAAAACTTTGTTGCTTCGAGTCTGTGGCTGAAGGCCTTAATAGCTTGGAAACTGCGGGCATTACCGATACAGCCGAACACGCACAAATACCGCAACATGTTTGTCTAGATGTACGCCGGACAATAGAAGACTCACATGGTTTCTGTACCGGTGGCGTTAGCAAAAGCAGCAAATCGAGTAGTTTCTGTCAGAGTGGTTTCTGTCTACGCCCTTTACTACGCAACACCTCTACGATTTTAACATTTAAACGGACAAGCGGCCACGCCATAAGCCAACCAACGAAATTGCGCGATGTGATCTATATTGGGCATCCAGCTGACGTCTCGAGTACCGTACGGATATCACCTTTTGTGCCGCGTCGGTCCTATGTGTCACCCCAATGGGGAGATACTTACGCTCTCTTCCTCAAATATAATGTGATTTTCAGTTTTGGTCAAGCGCTGCTAAACGCCATACCATGCTTTGGTCTGGACGGCTATCACATCACAAGCACTATCGTACATAGTTTTCTAGTCCAGCGCGTCACTGAACGCCCAAAACGCGATTTTATAGCATTACTAGTCGCTGGCACAGGCACGATACTATTTGGTTCGGCGCTTCTGAAAGTGCTTTGGATGAGTGTGATACGATTTCTGTACTAGTCCGTTAAGTGGTGCTATTTCTGCTGAATTTGTCAACTTCTAACTAACTACGATTATTTATTTATATTACTTATTTAAATTGCATAGAGTAGGACGCGCGCAATGCATGCTTAATGATAAAAAACATTAATTTATAGTTTTTCTACCAAATACTTAATGCTGTAGTATTCAAACAAACAATTTACTGCAATTAAAAAGACCTAGACGCTAATTCGAATTGCATGCATAATATCGAGTTAACATTTTCTAATAATGTAGGTACGTAAACGTAACGTATTCACATAAAACGTAATAAATTAGACTAAAGTTTGTGGTGGATCGAATAAGCCACTAAAACGGAACTGCTGAATTACCAAATAAAATGCACAAACTGGCAAACAAATAAATAAAACGCTATACTCAAATTAAATTAAATATGACGGTGTTTTATTTTATATTTATCGAGCTTATTTTCCAGTGGTTGTCTCCTTCAATAATGTTTTTTATAGCCTTAGTATCGTTTTTCACTTAACTTTTGATTTCTTCACTGTGAGTTCTCTTACTTTCCTCCGCTACTCCACTATTTGCTTTCTCTTTACTTATGCCACTCAGATCCAAACTTGTCTGCAGCTCAGTAAGACTTCTACGTCCGTATTGCAGCATCATTTTAATAGCCAATTCATCTGTCTGTCCGCTATGCGTGCGAAAATCGTGACGCGCCCAGTCACGTAACTCGCGCTGGTTACTCTTGTCGGGCACCAGTCTGATGGTGCGAAATATTTCACGATATAGCTTAAGCACCTCCTGACGAAGCATGAACTGCAACAGTGTTTGTCACAACAGATAAAGTTAGTAAATTGCTGCCAGTGAGAATAATTTAATATTTACCTGCTTCAAATTTAATGCAGTTTGCGGTAATTTTGTCATTTTATTTGAAGTTAAATGCACTCCATAAATATTGAACAGCTGTTTGGGCAGCTCATTCTGAATTTTCTACATTTTCTGTTTGCGGTCAAAAACAGCTGTTTTCGCTGTTTATTGTGCTCCGCAGATTCGCTTCATGACGATTTTGTTTTCTTTTTATTACTAGCAACGAAGGTTCCTAACCGTGCTAAGTGGTGAGTAAGTAAGTTGATAAATATTTTTGAAATTTGTGTTATGGGTTAATGTGGCATCTGTAGAAATTTGAGTCAGGCTGACAAACAAAAAACATTTTCACGTGTTTTAATACAAATCTTTGTTATAGTTTCAAATTATGAAAAGATATCCACTTAATCTGATAATCATTTTAAATAAATGCCGTAAAAGAATTCCTAAAAAATCATCCACCATTTTGGCCATTAAAATTATTTTCACCACACCACTCAATGAGAAGACCACCACATCACGAACTGCACACAACACAGGCAATCAGATGTGAACGGATAGCGGGATTGAGTGGTTGTTAAATACGGATGTCAAAAAGAAGTTAGCGGAAATACTAAAAACTAATCGTGACCGGTGTTTGTGCTTAAAAACTAAAGATTTTTAAATTCATATATTCTACACACATATTCAATTACGTCAAAGTACGCGGAAAATGTGCAACGCTTTGTGCAAGATATAAATAATTAAAAAAATAAACAATTGTCAATGAAAGTGACAAAGGTCTTACAAAATGGACTACAGAACACGGCAAATAAATCTGTTTTGCTATTTCTGCTGATGACTACGGTATTTACTAAACTTAAAGCAATGAAAATAAGTTTGATTATGTGCAGCAATGTGCATGCGCCCAGGTGTTTATAAATTCAAGTGAGTTGCGGGCAAAATAAAGTTCCTACAGCATGCGCCACGCTCCAACATCAGCACATGGACAGTTGTTCTGCATACACAGAGAGAAAACTGAGCATGAAAAGTTTAAATGAAATAAATTATCCACTTGTAGCTCTGAATACGCTGTGAATGTTTGAAATGTGATCAAGCGATACAAATAGCTACGAAAAATAAATAAAAAAAAGAAACAAGTGGCGCATGTGACACACAAATAATTGGAAAAACATGACACAACTCGAAAACTTGAAACTGTGAAACATATTGGAAAATATGTACATACATATGTGCCGCATTTGAGTAGATATAGTATTATGAAGAAGCATATTCGGGTCGTTCAAGAATTTGATTTTTTGAGACTTTTTGGTTTTCATATAAAAATACATATGTACATACATATGTATACAAATGCACATATTTACCCATTTTAAAACTTTCACAGTGATCATAAGTGAGTAGTTGACTTTTGGCATAATTACGAAAAAATTAAACAAATGACAGCATCCATTGCATAAATTTATGTATGAATTACAAAAACAACAAAAACACTAATTTTCTTGCAGTTCAAATGTTTTCTTGGCTGCAATGTGCACACTTGAGAAATTGTTTTAATTAACGCGCAAAGTTGTTGCTCTTCGAATCACTATTTTTTTATAATATTGGTCTAATAGCTGCTGCTGCTGTGAGCATAGCGACTGAATTGTTGGTTTTTTACAGCAAAACAAAACTAAATACTCGGTATGCAAATTTGCAATATGATACTAGAGGAGAAGGATGTTCAGTCAGACAATTGACAACGTTTATAATTCAATAGTTTTATACGATATCGCTATGAAATGAGTATTTGTTATGGCTATATATGTATGTATGTATTGGCTATTTTGTGCGAAATTTGTTAACTTGAAGCATTGAAATTACATAAATAATATAGATAAATGTATGTATGTATGTATTTACATATCGTCACCTAAAAGCAAAATAGCGTATCATAAAAAAACCGAAAACGCTGTCGGTTATGATAACCAATATACTTGTATAACCATTTTATAGCTAAAACTCAAATTTTGTTTCAATACGAGTGTGTGATAACCAACATATAACCGTTTTATAACAAAATTCAAATTTTATGTCATTTTGAGTGGTGTCTTTATAACGTTTTTCCTTCGCTTGTAAACTTATGAAAAGTGATTTGCATTATTTTGCGTTTTGGGTGCTTATATCTAGTGTTTGTATGTACGTATGTGTGCTAGTAATTCGATTTATTTACTTTTCTTGCTATGTGAAATACTGTTACAATCGTGTCACACGTTGAACCCACCTTTTTTATATAGAATTTCGCAGTCAAATTAAAAAATACAAAAATGCAGCGCACATTCTTTATCCTCTTCAATCCAACATGTGCATGTGATCACGAGCGAGTTCGTATTTTTTATGTGTTTTTGAATTTCACTACAATTTGCTTTCATTTTCATTACTGATTTCAATTTCATTCTAAAGGCAAATTGCAAGAAATAAAATATTAAGTAAGAAAAAAAAAATAAAAGAAATAAAAATTAAACACAACCGAAAGTTAAAAATAAATATCATGCTCACGATATACGCAGAGCGCACGTACTAAGCAGCAAAGGTGAGTTCCTTGCTCAAGAGAGCGCCAGTTTTCAATGAGTGTAACGCGCAGAAGAGTGAAATTTCGTTGATTTTACTCTCTCAAAACGGCACTGTCTGCAGCAGGAAGATACCTTGGAGCAAAACAGGTAGAATGTGGCGCGAAAGGCTTATTTGTTAGCGAAACACGAGCGTGTGCGGTTGGCCAATGAGTCTGGCGGCTTTCGTGTTTGTGGGCATACAAGTAATAAATGTGTGTGTCTCTCAGTGCATATAAACACATACTAGCTACTATAAAGGTAAAATGTGCTCCCATTGGATTTAGTTTTCGAAAAAAAAATATATATTTTTAATAACTAAAAGGTTTAATTAGTGAAAATAAAAGTGTTTATATACTAAGTAAGTGGAAAGCGAAAAAATAATTAAGTGCAAGTTGTAAAACTAATTATAATTATTTTTTTATTTTTATTTTTGTGTTCATCACACGCTGAAAACTAATAGGCATGTATGTATATTTGAAGCTATTTTTGTATTGAAAACAGCATGCGCCTAGTGAAATGTGAAAAATCTCAGCAATGAAAATTTTTTGTGTTTTGATGAGAGCAATAGACCGCAGAGAACGCTTACTTATTTTGAGGTTAAATGTTAACTTTCGTTACAAATAAAAATAGAGAGAAATGAGGAAAAAAAATTAAACTAAATTGAATAAAAAACAAATAAATAAATAAAAATAAACCAAAATTACAAAAACTAAAATAAAAATTTAGTGGAATTTATATTTAAAGGGACTTAAACAATAAATATCAATAAATAATTAACAAATATAAAAAAAAACAAATAAGTGAAATAAAAACATATGCATAAAAAACTAAATAAAACAATAAAAAAAACAATAAGTCAAGCAAATTATTTTGAGGTGAAATAAATAAATAAAAATTAAACTAAATTAAACAGAAATAAAATTACAAAAAAAAAATAAAACAAAATTTTATTGGAATTAAAAAATATATAAAGAAAATTAAACAATTATAAGTAAATAACAAATGGAAAAAAGGAAAATAAGTGAAATAAAAACATAAAAATAAAAAATTAAGTAAATGTTAGTGAAATATGTATGTTTAAGTATGTCGGCCTGTACATACATACATACTACTAAACTAACATACATATGTACATATGTACTACATAGAAAATAGTTTTGCACTGAAATTCAATTTCGTTCGTCATTTTAATTGTGTGTGTTTTTGTTGTTGTTTTATTTTATTTTAATTCTTAACTTTGTCATCCACATTTGTATTGCATGTCATTTATTCGGAACTTTTTTCGATTTCACGTTCTCCAAGCGTTGGTTGTGTAGCGTCACTCGATACTTGGTAACATTTCAACGAAAGTATTGAATTACCGAAAAGTTGACGGGCAGGCAGACATGAAACAAATGCACGCAAATCAATGTGTAAAAAGATACGTCGAACAGGCGTGCATGTGTGTGTGCTGCGGCTATGTGCAGGCTAAATGGATTTATATAAGCGTTCCATAGTCGTTCTCAAGGAGAAAAAACTATATAATATTTTTCAACGATTCGCAGCCGATTTGTGCTACTTAAAACAAACAAACAAAGCACAAATAAGATGAAAATTAATTATGTGAACGCCAAAGAATGTAAAAGAAGGCAACAACAAAGCGTCAGCTATAAAAAAAATTTAAAAAAAAATTGGAAATTATAGACAATAAAATATGTTTTTTAGTGAAGTGATTTATTACAGCCGATTTTGAAATTTAAAAATCAGAAAACTCAACAAAATGTTGCAACTATTCCTTACCGCTTACTAAAGCTTTTGAAAAGTGTGCTGAAATATTTCAGTTTATTAATTAATCTCATTCTTTGCAGTAATTCCAAAACGTGTTAAACAAATTATATCAAAGTGAAGCGGAAATAATTGCAAAAAGTTATCATAATACAATAACTCCCGAAAAGCATGTCCAAAAAAGCCTCACCTTTGAGTGTTGGTACAAAAATTAAAGCAAAAACCGCTACATTAGAAACAGCAAAACACACTAGAACAACAACAGGCACTGTGGATATATCAACGAGTTCCAGTTTGAACACAGCGTCCAGCGATTTAAGTGCTACAGCGGCCATGCAGGCGGTCAAAATAAAGAAGGAATTGCCCAGTGATGAGATAAAGGTGAGTGAAAATGACACTAGTTTACAGTTATTTTGCGAATGTGCTGTTAGAGGCTGTTGCTTGCTCATTTTGGGTTGCTAAAACCGAAAATGGTAAACAAATTTTTCTAGCGGATTTTAGGGATCAAACCATCAACCTTTCTAAAAAAAAGATATGCGTGTTGGAAAAATGTTGAACTCAAATTTGAAATCAGAACACTTCAAGGACAGACACACAGATTACTTAGCACATCAGTCGCAAGTTCTTGCTTCAGATTTGTTGAGTAGTGTAATTTTTCTCCTGTGTTTCTATGTTGGACCTCCAACGTTAGCCCACAATAATGTTTACTTAGCATAAATTTATAGCAGAGTAGGTGTAGGTGAATCAATACCACGCCCACTGACCTTATAACGGTTTAACTGTACTGCAACTGTGAGTCTGAAGTTTGTGCTAGATTGAGTTCCAGCAGCACTTTTGCTCGCGGTAATGTGGGCATAACCATGCATGGGCGTGTATAGCTGCAAACCACGCCCACCTCCCCTTTAAAGGTTTATTTAATGTAGCTATAAGCTTAATAAAGCTTTGCCGCCCACAATGTTCTTGCGTTTCGTTTCTCACATCTTCGAGTTCGAGGGGTAGGGTGAGGGGTATGCAAAAGTTCAGCACGCCAGTTCCTTGTTTGACTTTTTATTTCGTCGCTGTTCATGACCGTATTTATTTGCCCACTTTTACCTTCTCGCAGACATTTGTAAACAAATAAATTATTCATATTGTCAACATTTTTGCAAACAGCAAATATATGCGAGTAAATAAAAAAATCCTTGTGGTTGACTGCAAAATAAATTGCTATACGCATACATACACATGTAAAAACATACATATATTTATATGCATGTCTGTGTGCTTTCATACACTTTTACTTTATGACAATAAACAATTATTTTTAATGGAGTGCGTGAGAAATATAGCTGCAAACATATCTTTGGTTTAAAAACACTTGTTTTTGTTACAGATATATATACATTGTGACAAAAAAGCACCGGGAATTGTAAATAAAATATTTAGTTATTCCACAATATTTATTTCGTCGCTTTTAAAGTAATCTCCATCAGATGTAATGCACTTATTCTTCTTCTTGATTGGCGTAGACCCCGCTTACGCGGTTATAGCCGAGTCTACAACAGCGCGCCAGTCGTTTTTCCTTTTCACTACTTGGCGCCAATTGGAGATTTCAAGCGAAGCCAGGTCCTTCTCGGTCTGGTCTTTCCAAAGGAGTGGAGGTCTTCCTCTTTCTTTGCTTCCCCCGGCGGATACTGCGTCGAATACTTTCAGGTCAAGAGTGCTTTCGTACATTCGGACGACATGACCCAACCAGCGTAGCCGCTGTCTTTTAATTCGCTGAACTATGTCAAGGTCGTCGTGTATCTCAAACAGCACATCGTTCCATCGAATGACATGGGAGCCAAATCGCGAGTGCGACGACTGTTTGTTTGATGACAGGGATGTAATATACTTATGCTAATCTTTAGAAGAGAAATATCTTTAGGATGGTCTTCGACTCGAATTTTGTTTTATCTCTTTAATCGACTGAAAACGGGCTCCGCGGAGTGGCAATTTCAGTTTGGGAACAAGAAAAAATCACACGGAGCCAAATCTGGTGAATATGATGGTTAATCGAGGGTATTCATTGCGTTTTTGGCTTTAAATTCGGTCACAATCGTGGCTAGATCCGAAAAAATTTCAGCTTTATCGGGACGAATCGAGCAAGAACGCGTTTCATACCCAAAATATCCACCCAAATCATTCGAACGAACTCGCGAGAGATGTCGAGCACTCTTGCCATCTCTTTAACACTTTCCTGACGATTTTCAAGCATCATATCTTTCACTTTTTTAACATTTTAATCAGTTGAAGAGGCCGAAGGTCGTCCAGAATGAGGCACGTCTTCTACGATCTCTCGACCTTCTTTGAAAGCTTTGGACTACTCGTAGGTTTGTGTTTTTGATAAAACTTAATCTCCGTAAGCATTTTCCAACGTTCGCAATGATTCCGCACACGAAATTTGGTTAGAAATACAAAATTTGAGACAAATTCTTTCCCGGGGAATTTAATTGCAATTTCCGGTTACTTTTTTGTCACAATATATGTATGTATATGTACATATATATTTTTTTAATCTTTATTCACACGCATATTTGAGTAAATCTTACTTTTCACTATACATATCTTATGTATTATTCAATTGTGTGCGGCTTTCATTCATGGTTGTCCGTGATTTTTGCAAAATTTTTATTTTTTTTTGCGTTTTATATCAGTGTTTATGTTCATTTTCTGTGACATTGAAACGTGATTGTTTTTTATATTCACACGGCTAATTTATGGCATAAAATTGCAGGCAAATACATGGAATATATCGTCACCTAAAACGTAAAACAGCGTATTCTAAGAAAAATCGAAAATCGCTGTCAGATAAAGTAACCAATAGATAACCACTTTATAACCAATACATAACCACTTTATAACTAAAACTCTTATTTAGTTTAAAATGGAATATCAGCTAAATTTAATGAATTTAGAAAATTCCACAGCTGATAGCACAAAATACCAAAAACTACCTGATCTTGCCTCGAATATGCCCATTTCCATTAAATAAACATTATTTGCCAACGCAATTTGCTCATCTTTAACTAAATTATAACCACTATAACTAAAAATTAATATTTTTTTAATTATAATTTCCATTACTTTTGCTAATTGCATTCTGGTATTTTGAAATTTTGAAAATTTTAGAAAACATTTCACTTTCATTGCCTTTGCAAATGAATATGTGCGTTTGTAAGCTCATAAGTATTAGCTTATTTACACACATATTTATTATATATTACACACATTTTTATATGTATTAATATAATTTTGTTTTTGTTTAAAATACTTTTTTTTGTCTTTTTTCGTTTACATATTACTTATTTGTTCTACTATTCGTTCATTTGCTTTGTTTTGAATTTCAAATTTAGCAAATGACTTAATACTTGAGAAACTGGGCAGCAAGCAAAGGGGTTTGGGGCGTTAAGCAAGCAGATTTTGGCAGATTAAAGAAAATAATATTCATACTTTTGTACTTACATATATATTTAGATTCATATGTGCATAGATAAATGCAAATTTGTACTGTTTGTGTGCAATTTGCCTTACATATACATACATACATATGCATGTACACGCGAGTGACTCAAATTGTTTTGATAGATCACATATAAACAAATATCTAGTATATTGTATTATAAGAATGTAAATTTGTATGAGTGCAAACTTATTGTAGAACATTTCATTTTTATTTCATATTTTGAAAGAAAACATATGATTTTGGAAAGAAATGATTTTTAAAAATTTGATTTTTTTCTTTTATAAATGCATCCATATACGTATTAGTAAAATTAGTAGAGTGTGCTTTAGAAGTATAGAATTTCTCAGAAGCATGGCTGTCAGAACTGCTGTCAAAACAAATTTCACATTTATGATCAGCGACAAGCCAAATTTCTGCTTAAAGGTAACTTAAAGTGAAAAATTTCTATTTTTGTAGTGGGATGAATTTGGAAGTTAATGCTCTAAATCCATATCTAGGTCTCTCTCTTTCTTTTTTTCTTTCCTGTATAAAAATAATGGCTTATTGTGGTTTATGTTCTAAATCCATCAGCAGGGTCGGCCAACGAACGATTCAACTCTAGAAACCCTCACTTTATTCAGTGACCTAAACATATTAAGCTCAATCATGGCCCAAAAACTAGAAATTGGCCGTATAGGTTAAGTACATTATCGGGAGTGATAAGCCCAGGCAATGGTTTATTTGGAGACCCACATTTGGTACATTAATGGAGGGATAAGTTCTGCTATATGTGAAAAAGTAGTGCAAATTTGGATGGGGAAAGGAGATTTTATAAAAGGAAATTCTGAGAAAGACTCTCTAACCCTCTCTTTCTCTCTCCACTGTAGAAAAAGTAACGGTATATTGTGGTTTATGTTCAAAATCCACCAGCAGTGTTGTAGAAAAACTGAAAGGGACTCTATAGACCTTTCTCTCACTTCACTGGCGAAAAAGTAACGATAAATTCCGACAAGGAGTTTTTAGATTTTAAAGATGTATTAGTTTAAATACTGCAGAAATAGAAAAATATTAAATAAACCTTATCATATATGTAGTAGTTACAACAACAAAAACCATAACAATATTCATGAAAGCGAATAACCTCTAGTTTTGAAATTCATACATATGTACTTATGTACATATATACGGGATCAGAATATGTGCTTGAATAAATACGATAAAATATTATCGTTTTCTGTTCATCGCACGAATTCACCAAAACGAAATATCGAAAATTTATTACAATTCCCATGATGACCTCAAAAAAGTAATGCGAATTTCAAATGAAAATTACAAATACAAAAAAAAAAAATAAAAAAATACAAAAAACACCGTTTTATGGCAAGAAACGATTTTAGTTAGCAGAAAAATATTTTCCTTAAAACATTTGCGCGCAGATACAAATCAAAATATGTCGGTATGTAGGTTTAGATGTGTCTATAAATACAGACATAAGTTTTTTATACCCACCGAAAGTGAAATTAAACGTATTCACACTGATCTGCTTTATTTATCTGAGAGTGTGTGTGAGTAAATTAATTTTTTCCTCTTCGCCAGATCGAATTTTCGAATGCCGCCGTTGACGTTGATCTCTTGCCGCTATCGATCGGACGAGTTGACGCTATTTTTGTTGTTGTTTATGTTTTACTAAAAAAACATATTACAACAACACGATGTGTGTGTGCATACTTACAACAACACTCAAGCGAGCAAGATACATATTACAGTTATTAGAGCGCCTACCACACCGCTAAGAACACCATCAGCGCTCGCATGTGTGGGCATTGCTGAGCGTGGTGCATTCAATATAGAAGAAGGAAATTGATATTTTATATACATATGTATGTGTGCATGTATGACTGTCTACATACATATGTACAATTACAGATTTATTTCTTTGAATGTTTATCTTCAAGTTTAAATTTAATTTTTCCTGCATTGCTTCATCGAATATTTACGTAGCTACACTTTGCCTACACACACACACACACACACACACACAAAGTCACATGCAAGCAGCCTTAGGGGTATCGACCTGATTATGCCGCAGTGTCTTCGAAGAGCATAAAATTGCAGTCACAGTCGCATGAAGAGCGCATCAATGCTTACTCGCATTTGGAGGATTAAAAATAACATTTGTATACGAAAAAACAGCAACAACAACGAAAACGCTAATACGCATGCTAATAATAAGCAATGCGTCGCTTGAGTAGACAAACGCGAGCGAGGCAATGGGTAGCTGAGCAGCACATACATATGTATGTACATATGTGTGGTACATACATACATACAAACATACATGTATGCTATGGCTTATATATGTATACACTTATGGATATTTGTATATTGTATGTGTGTTTGTTTGTATGCATACACAATAGCTAATTTGGCTCACCAAATACTATCTAGCAGAACTAAGCGTCGGCCATTAGGATTTGTTTACTTTTGACTTTCTATTGTGAAAAAAGTTTCGTCCTCTGCAAATAAGCCACGCGCATATGCATACATACAAACATACATATGTGTGTAACAGGTCAATTGAAAAGTCCCCGGCCTACCGTAGTACCATCTTTGTAGTACAATTTGTTCTTTGCTTCAAAATAGGCCTCAGTTTCGGCGTTCATCTCTTCATTCGATGAAAACTTCTTCCCAGAGAGCGTTCTTTTGAGATCTGAGAACAGGAAATAGTGACTGAGGGCTAGATCTGGAGAATAGGGTGGATGTTTATACTAAACGAGTCTCGATCCATGGATTTTTGCAGTTGCTTTGATGAAACAGCACTTTCTGTTTTTTCAAATGTTTCCGTTTTTCGGTAATTTCGTCCTCCAAAAACTCCAATAACGGTATCCAATAGTCGATAAAAATTATTCCATGCTCATCCCAAAATGCAGACTCCATAACCTCGCTAGCCGACTTTTGCGTGTTTCCACGCTTTGGAGCCGGTTCATCGTGTGCAGTCCACTTGGATAACCGTCGATTGGACTTCGGAGTGAAATGATGGAGCTATATCTTCTCCATTGTCACATATCGATGCAAAACTCGGGCTTATTACGCTTGAACATCTCCAAACACAGCTCCGAATCATGTACTCCTCGTTGTTTTTGGTCAAAAGAAAACTCGCGCGGCACCTACTTTTCACAAAGCTTTCTCATACCCAAATACTCGAGAATAATATGATGTAAATGTGCAGTTGTTACCTCTAGAGTACCTACTGTCTCGAACAACTTCACTTTATTGTCACCCAAAACAATTTTGTGAACTTTTTTGATCCTTTCGTTGGTAACAAATTCTTTTGGGTGTCTACTCGTTCATCATCGTCGGTGCTCTTTCACCACATCTAAATTTAGCACACCAATCACTGATGGTTGATTTTCCTGAGACAGTATCCAGAAACTCATCATCAAGCCAAGTTTTTGCTGCAACTGTATTTTCGGCCGCCAGGCCGGGGACTTTTCAATTGACCTGTTACATAACACTATATGCTGACCGCAGAGGTTACAATGCTGTCATTGTTGTCAAATTACCATTGCTGCCGGACAACAAACACGGTAAATGTGACATTATGTCCTTGCGCCTTTTAAATTTAAGAGAAAAATGGACAGAAAGTAAATAGAAGAAACACGAAATATTAAAAAGAAGTTTGCGCAAATAAAAAAACCACGACAAATATCGCATTTCAATGGCACAAATGCATAAACTATTGTGCTTAGACGCAAACTAACACAAATACACAATTGTCTGTGTATGTGTGTGTCTATGTTTGCGTAGATTTTTCTAAAACAACATGAGATTAGTAAATGTCCGCATAAATGCACATTGGAGTGAGGTAATCCGGCGTTTGCTGTCGCTTGGCATGGAGAATAACCCCAGTATCACAAGCGTGGAGCATTAAAAGCTGGCGCAGAGGCAGAAACTATGAGATATGAGATGTCTTAAACTTCACCATGCTGCGTACACGCACACTCTGCTAAGAAATTCTAAACCGAGCAACACAAACAAATGCACGTGTAGTTTACACCAAGCAAAAGGCACACATACATATTTATACATATACTTATATACTCTATCCGCACGTACGACACACACTCGCATTTATATATAAATATATCTATGTATGTATGTGTACTACTTACATTAGATACTTAGTGCCTGAGCTCGAATGACCGCTGCCTTCTTTATTAATGAAACAACATATCAAATTACCATCAACCGTAAGAGTATACAAACAAATGACAGTAAAAAGCAAGTTGCTGCAAAATAATAGTGAGGCGTCGTTATAATTACATACATACACTTATTAGTATATGACATTGGCTTGGCTGTATTGGTGTGTTTGAGTTGTTAGGTGAGTGCCGCTTTGAGTAACTGAGCGCATGAGTAGTAGAATGAGTGCACTCGTCTGGTGAGTGAGGATAAAATGTCACTTTGACATATTTGAAATTGAAGAAGAGTTTGAAAGAAAAGCAATATTAATTAAATACGATATGCAAATGGTGGATGAATGGTTGGAGAATGGCTGGAGAAGTGCTGCTTTAAATGTAGAACGATAAAGAATATGATATTTTGATTGCAAATATTCGAAACAAATTTGATCAGTTATATCAATTTTGCTGTCTTCATTTTTTATTACTTATATTGGGTAGTCGAAAAAGTCTTTTCGTATTTCTAATCAAATTTCAACTTATTTTTTTTTTATTTTATACTAATAAACAAATTTGTACCATTTTGGTCGACCACTTTTTACCATCTTTCCGCTAGAGACATTATTTCATCCGTATAAATCGATATTTCGAGATTTCCAGAACGGAAGCGAGCGAACCATTGTTTAGCTACAGGAACGATATCGTCTCCGTAAACTTCTCAAATTTCATTGGTGGCTTGGGTGGCAGTCTTCCCTTTTTTGTACAAAAATTTCAAAATATGGCGAATTTATTTTCACTAATTTTTGGGAAAACTGTAACTTTTTTTCAACTTTCCCGAATTTAATTTTTTTTGGTTACATGAATCTTAAAATCTCACCTTTCCAACATTATAAAGTATGAAACAATGTGATTGGTAGCACTGGAGATATACGATTGCATCGACATCTATAGACAAAATGCGAAAAGACTTTTTCGACTACCCAATATTTTGATAGAAAATATTCAAAACATACTTTATAGGTTATAGTTAGTTTTGTTGGTTATTTTCGTATCCTTCTTTTTGATTACTTTTATTTTTTTGAGATTATTTTCCATTCTACATACTATTCTATTGGTAGTATGCATGCTCTGATGAAAGTTAAGGCTCTTCGTACAATTCTTATATTCGTTGTCATTAAAAAAAGCCGTAAAACTTAAATATTTTGCAACTCTTCAACAGTTCAACAGTAATTAGAGCAGAGCAAAGCCATAAACGCACTCAAAGCTCAACACTTTCTATTAAAATATGCCTTCCATAGACGAGATTTAGTAAGCTACCGTAAACGCAGTTTGAGTGAAAGAGCGATGCTTGTGGGCTGAGAATATGCTCAGCTGCAATAAGACAGTGCAGGAGGCAATTGAGTGAAAAATCACTAAAGGTGCTGAAGGACTAGAATAAGATGCTCAATGTCTGCAGTAGTCTTCCCTTCTCTGGGTAACTAGCCATTATTTCAGACTAAGCCATGCTTGCAAGCATAATACCAAGAAAAGAAATTACCTCAAAAAGCTTGCAACACAATAGTTGCAACACCATAATTCCATTGCAAAACTTTTGCGCCAACAACAACAATAACTTCAACATTGCTCAAACTGTTACAAACAAACTTCTGGACATATGTATATGAGAAGGTCATGTGTTCTCGCGCCGACAAACATTGCAACAACGCGGCGCTCCGAGCGAATATGACACGCGTATATGAATTACGCTGCTGACATAAGATATACTCGGACTTATGTATGTTTTTGTTGCCAACAAGAACAACACCAACAGCAAGAACAACAATGTGAAAAGTACAGCGGTCATTTTACACCTACACCAACAACAAACACAGCATTGAAACGCCAAATAGCAGGCGACAAATTCAACTAGAACTTTGCAACAAAACCAGTCCGGCGACAAGAATCTCACTCACACCTACCACCAACCACCAACCACCCATTACAACAAACGGCGCTCACAACAAAGTGGCATATCTCATTTCCAAAGTCTCCATATTAGGATGATGTTTTAGCACTCAGTTTCGTTTTATATTTCCTCGGTTGAAATTTTCTGCTTATTTTCTATGTTGTTGTTGTCGTTTATAATATTTTTCAATGCCCTGTCCTTTTTGTTTTTATAATTTTAGTTAGTCTTCATTTTAAACTTTGAAGTAGAGTCTAGACTTACAATCGCATATCCTATTTCAACGTTAGAGTAAGTGCGAGGTATTGTAAGGGATCTGACCTCCAAAGAAGCCACAAATTAAACAAGCGATTTTCGCCAGAGGATCTACAGAGCTTATGCAAAGAGCTTTATTCGACTAATGACTAATTCGATAGAAATGGTCTCGAGTGACTATTTCCAGCTCTCAGATCTCAAAAGAACCCTCGCTTGGAAGAAGTTTGCGTCGAATGAAGTGTTGATCGCCGAGACTGAGACCTATTTTGAAGCAAAGGACAAATTGTACTACAAAAATGGTATAGAAATGTTGGAGGGTAGTTCAAATCAGTGTATCACCTATGAAGGCAACTATGTTGAATAAAAATCAACGAATTTTGGCAAAAAAAGTGTTTTACTTGGGTACACCCGGACCTGTTCTGTGTGTACATCTTCTACTTGAATAGTGAGCGCAGTACTGCGGTAACCTTGAATCTTAATTTTGTGAAACATTTTCCAACTTAATCCTCCTAAATCTGGAATCTGTTTTTCGAACTCCGCAAAGACTTAAATTTGTTGACTAACTTTACTTCTGTAGCTCGAAAATTAACTTTTTTTCTCAATCGCTTCAGGGATTATTACTATCGTGAAAATGTGAATTTCAATCCGTCCTTTAAAGAATTGGCAAAATTACAAAGCTATACCAATACCAGGCAAATAATTGGAGTTAAACGCATTCTAACGTCTCTAAACGTCAGACATTTTCGAAATATTTTTCTAAATTTTATATTTTTCAACGGTTGCAATTGAACTCATTGTGCTTCATCTAAAATTTCCGACAGACTTGGCAGCCAGTCTTGATTTCTTACAAATTAAAGACATTAGCCAAGTTCTTGGGGGGAAAACTGCTGGCAAACTGAACTCAGCCCGCTCATAGTTTCGCATTTAAGCTCGCAGCTGATGCATCACTACCACTCTACCATGCATTAAGAGTAACATTAAGACAACTGTGTGATATAATTAATAACAAGACAATGAAAAACTGTAAAGCAAAATCTAATGAAGGAAGTTCTGGGAAATTTAGTAATTTTAGCGAGATGCATGTCGAAGCCCTAAATACTTACGTAAAACTTTACAGTCGGCGCCCAACCGGCATGCAAGTGGGACGTTCGGGCGGTGCTACAAGTCGCGTAACAATCGATTGCGGGTAAGCGTTATCCGATCCGTTACCCTCACCCCTTTGCCAAGATCTAATATTTCGCTGTTTGTCTACGATTTGTATGCACTTGGAATAGTTTATTTTTATTCGGTGTACTTTCGAGGTGTGTATGTGTGTCTTCAGCTGAGAATCGAGGATATTACACCCGTCAAACCATGTGCGAGTATATGCGGCAGCAGTCTGGCTTATGTGCAACACAAGGTATTGAATTGTACTGACACATACCGGGTACTGTGTGTGTAATCGAATATCGATAGCATGAGATTGAATAACGTGTGCGTCCTTCTTCTTGGTAGCAATTTTCTTATGTGAGTTGTGTGTGTGTTCGTCGTTTTTTCGCAATTCAATATTTTCTACTACTATTTTTTTGCACAAGCAAACGTAGTAGCAACAACAAACCAACGAAATGGGGTGTGCATTTATTTACATGCACCCGAGCAACGTTCGTTTGTTTGTATGTATGAATGTGTGTCTGTGTGTGTGAATAAAAATGCTTAATGCCACTATTTGTTATCGTATACCTTATACTAATGTACGACTGTGTTGCATGCAGCGGGTATACGAGTACAATGTTACAAATAGGCATGGGCTTATTGTATTACAAGGCGTATCGTAAGTGCATTTGCCGATATTAAATGACAAACGCAGAATTACGAATAAAGTAAAAATGCTCATCTGTGGTATTGGCTGATGTTAGTGTGCGACAAGTAATTTAAGTTGTTACTCACGAGTTGTGCTATTTCAAGGGGTTGTCGTGAGGTGGAAGTGGACGTAGGATCAAAGTTATTTAGTGATCAGCTAATGGCACCTTCGTGGCTTAACCGGTCTTTTACTGGCTACTAATATATGTTCTAATGAACAATCAATAAATACCATACTTCAGTTTCTGGCTTAATATTTTTCAGATTTTGAGACCCCTATAAAATATATACATCTGAAACCTCGACTTGGTAGGATAAACGAAAAAAGATGGTCACTGTTTTATTTTCTTATGAGCTTTTTCAAAGCTCTTGGCTAACGTAATCGTAATGGATCTCAGTGACACTTAAATACTCTACAGATGCAGGCTTTATCGGAGGAGACAAGAACCGCCATCTACAAATTTAGAGGTTCCCTCAGACGAAATCACTCTTTATCAAGACTTAGTTAAGGTATCTGTAAGAGATCTCGTTTTGTTCGAATCATCCGTCTTTGTTGGTGTTAGAATGGCGCTGGTAGTGGTACATTATACCGCTCGGTTTATCATCGAGCCTTAGGTATGATGTGTGGGTCGTACCCTTCATAAGTATGTTTCATTACCGGACGCAGATTAAAAAAAAAAACTGAGATGTAAAGAACTTATAAAATCTTGGGTTTTGAGAATTTAAGGGCTCACCGAGGACTCGTCATGCCAAAAATGCAATCGGATGTTTAATATGTTTTATCGGTGAGCCGCTGTATAATCAAAAATAGGTCTCAGTTTTGGCGATCACCTCTTCTTTCGATGAAAATTCCTTCTCAGCGAGCATTTTTTTGAGATATGAGAACAGGATGTAGTCGCAGAGAGCCATATCTATGGAATATGGTGGATGCAGAAGCAATACAAAATTGAAATATTGCCATCGTTATCACAGACTTGTAACACCGTGAATTGTCTTGATGGAAGAACATTTTCTTTTTCTTCAAATGCAGCCGTTCTTCGGCGATTTCGTCTTTCAAACGTTCTAATAACGGAAGTAGTAATCGAATCGATGATCCTTCCCTTTTCAAGGTAGTCAATAAAAATTATTCCATGCGCATCCCAAAATACAGACGCCATAACCTTAGCAGTGAGTCCCACGCTTTGGAGCGGGTTCATCGCGTGAAGTCGTCCACTCGGTTGATTGGCAACTGGACTTCAGAGCGATATGAGAGAGCCATGATTCATTCATTGTCACATATCGATGCAAAATCTCAGGTTTATTATGCTTGAACATCTCCAAACACTGTTCTTAATAATCAAACCGTCCTTTTTTTGGGCAAAAGTGAGCTCGCGGGACACACACTTCGAACAGAGCTTTCTCATATCCAAATATCCGTGAATGATATGATGTACACGTTCAATTAATATCGCTAGAGTGCGTTATCTCGAGCAACTTCACTTTACGGTCATCTAAAATTAGTTTTTGATATTTTCGTCGGCAACAACCTCTTTTGGGCGTCCACTGTGTTCACCTTCTTCGGTAGCACCATCTTTGTGTCAGGCCAGGGACTTTTCAATTGAAATAAAATAATTATATGCATAATTTCGTTTAGGTAATTTAACCAACTTAGCTTCGCTGCTGAGCTTCCGACTCTAAGTCGCGCTGACTTTGTATCAAAGCAATACTTGAGCTACACTGAGAAAAATCACCAATTTTAACTCTATTATTGATATTATTATGAATATATTTACAAACTAAAATACATTGCAGCTCCTTCCAGCATTTTCAATCGAGTTCTTCATTAATTGCTCGCCTTTGTTATGATTTCGTACAACTGATTGTTATTCTAAGCGCCATATCCGATTCCCTTCCAACGTAACACGGCAAAATTACGACGATAACACGGCCTATACCCAAGCACTTCGTTATAAAGAAAAACGAATATAAATATTACGCATGTTGCTTATCCTTGTTGCATCAATGTCGGCCTAACAGTTTTGTTTTTCCAATATTGTGTCATGTTTGTTGTTTTTGTGCATTAGTATTAGATTTGCCAGTGAGCAGCGGGCAGTCAGCTTCAGCTATCGAATTGCAGAGCGTATTTTTATAAGGCGCCATCGTTAGCGCACCGGCTAATGACAAGGAAGAGATGGAACAGCTTCAGTAAAATGGAATGATGAGGGGGAGAAGCGGGCTTAAACATATAACGCATTACGCATTATTAAAGGATGTGCTAACAAAGCTTTTGTCCACTCATAATCGTTTGTTTTTGTTAGGCGACCGAAGCGGCAATCCATAAACAACTCCCTAAGTTCCTTACACACACATACACACATACACAAGCAATGTATGGCAAGGTGTGAGGTGTTAATTATAACCGAAACAAAATACTTATAATACTCATTGCCTGAAGGTGATATTTTATTGCAAGTGTACGCATTGACGTAGTTTCGTCAAAACAATCAAGAAAGGAAGATGATGGGGCACACGCAGTCATAACTAAATTTATAGCAAAATATGGATAATTGCTTACCGCATCACAACATGTAATTTTAGGTAGCTGTGATGTTATCAGATCAATGGTCAAATTTGGAAATCAATACGAGACACATTTTTGAGGGCCAATAAATAGTGGCATAATAATAATTCAACACTTTTTATAAGACCTGGCTATGGTTTTACGACGGAGATGTCGCTAAGAGTGATACATATTCTATTTTTTTGGGAAAAAAGTATCGAACACTCCTAAGGTCGAGTGATCAGATGATGTCATTGCCTCCGCTACTTGTAGAAGGACGGGAATGATGAGGGACATGTAGAGTTTGACCTTTGTTCGTCAGGAGAGGACTTAAGTTTTCAAATTTCGTTCCGGAAATTTCGATCTTGAGTATGCACCACGTCCTGGAAGGCCTCTTGAAACCGATGTGGATGAAATAAAGTCGTTGGTCGACACAGATCATCGACTCGACAGAATGTTGAAAGATTAAATTTGTCTAATGTGACCGTTCACAAGCACATGAAGCGTCTAGGATTGATTTCGAAGCTTGAGATATGGGATTCTCATATTTTTACAGAATGAAATTTGCTTCGTCGCATTAACTAGGGTTGGTTAGGGTTGTTTACAAGAATATAAAGCGCAAGAAATCATGGGTTTATAAAGTTGAACCTGTTAAAACCATTTTGAAGGCCGATAGTCACCCACAAAATTTATGTTGTCTATTTGGTGGCATTTCAAAGGGACCGTTTTTTTTGAACTTTTGCTCGATAATACCATGACCAGTTCTGAAGTACATATATTGTGATCAACTGGACAAAGTGAGTGAGAAGAGGTCAAAATTGATCAACAGAGAAGGTATAGGGTTCCCCACTAAGATAATGCGTGTCCTCATACAAGTTTTATGACTCGCCAAAAGCTTTTGCATTTGGAATGGAAAGTGCAACCATCCACGCCATACTCTCCAGGCTTGTCACTATTGGACTAGTTTCGGTCTCCGCAACATATTTTGGAAGGGGAACCTGCACATCAAATCACGTATCGAAGACCACTTGGACCAGTTTTTTGCTTGGAAAGATCAAATTATTGATGAAATCAATCTCTTGCTCTAAAAATGGCAAACGTTATGATTTCGAGATATGTGGTTTCACCTAAAAGTGGGCGGTGCCACGACCATCGTCCATTTTTGAATTCGGCTCCATTAAAGATCTTTCATACCATCTCGGCGGTTAAATTGAATGTCTCTGGCTTATTTAGTTATTGTTATATCGCGCTTTTTGCAGTTTTTAATCGTACCGTTATATGAAGAGTGAGTCACACTGTCAGTAAGAATTCTTATAATATTTGCGCTAAGCGAATTTGGTTGTTATAGCTTTAGTGGTTTAGAAGATACGTCCATTAAACTTATTAGAGGGCGGAGCCACGCCTACTTTTTGAAAAGTTTTTGCCAAGGAACACGCATACCAAGCTTCGTCAATATATCTCACTTTTTTTCAAGTTGCTGTTTGCACGAACGGACGCACAGATAGACAGACAGTCACCTGGATTTCAACCCTGTATCTGTATGCTTCTAGTGAGTAGGCAATTGGGTAGAGAAGTCCTCTCTCGATGAATATAGACCAAACTACATAAGTCACTCATTATTCCCATCCTGCCATATGGTGCAGAGCCATGGACGATGACAACATCTCGACTTATCGCGTAACGAGTTTTCGAAAGAAAGGTTCTGCGAAAGACTTATGGTTCTCTGCGCGTTGGCCACGGCGAATATCGCATTCGATGGAACGATGAGCTGAATGAGATATACGACGATATTGACATAGTTCAGGGAGTTAAGTGACAGCGGATACGCTGGTCATGTCGTCCGAATGGATGAAAACACTCCAGCTCTGAGAATATCTTGTACGACGCAGTACCCGCCGGGGGAAGCTGTGGAAGAAGAAGTCCTCCACTCAGTTGGAAAGACCAGGTGGAGAAGGATCTGGCTACACTTGGAATCTCCAATTGGCATCAAATTATGTTATTTACTTGCACATGAGAGGTGGTGTTGAATAATGTTGAAGATGAGAATCCACCTGCAACTTTGACATTGGAAAACCTGCTGAAAGCTCCAGAACGTTTCGACATAAAGAAGCGAAGTTCAGCTGTTATAAAATTCGTATTCTGCACATTTAATTAAAATCCATAGCAATTTATAGCAAAACAAACAGATTTGGCAACGGATGTTAGCGCTTTGCAACACTGGCATGCATTGCGAAACATCCGCGTGGGCATTAAATGAGCCAAACGGACTTGTTTTTGAAGTTCTCAATTACAAATTTCCTTATTTTCAGCATAAATGCAGTGGCAAAAGCAGCGAAACAACAAGCAGTTGATAGCATTATGCGGTGTACGGCGGGGGGAGAGCAAAAAAGCAAAGCGCAAGTCATACGAACTGTCATCATTTAAAATTTAACGGCTGCAATTTGAGTAGTGGCATTTTCAATACGCAAATGTGTGCTTGTGTGTGTGCCTCAATGCCTCAATACATATGGTGGATGTATGTATGCATGTGTGGTGAATATATTTGATATTGTGTAGAGATAATATTTTCCTTTGCGCGTGTGTAGGTTTGCATGTATGCGCGTACATGTAGATATGTAAGCGCTGGCTTTGAGCACACAGTTCAATGTGACTTGGCGGCACTTTGGTGTGTGTATGTGTGTGTGTGCATCACAGTTTTTAATTACGTGAAATTTATTTACTCGCTCATTTGCTGCTCTTGCCATTGATGCTGCTGATGCTGTGGTTGTTTTTGCTATTGCTGTTGCTGTTGCCTTTAGAGCTATTATTGCAGCGCTTTTTGCCTATTCGTTTATGAAATCTCAGTTTACAAAAGCGTATCATATTTATTTTATAATGAATTGAGCACAAGCACACACACATAAACACACCCGTACACATGTATGAGTTGCTGCAACAAATGTTGCAATAGAAAAATACCAAAAAATCCAATAAAAGCGCCTTCATGCAACATCTCAGCTGCACTGACACAGCAGCAGACGCCTTGAATGGCCGCAGTATGGGTGCGGTGTGTCGAAAAATCAACAGCTAAAGCTTGCATCTTCCTGTAACTGGTGCCTGTAGCAAAGGACTGGAGACGTAAGCGACATGCGAAGGGCTACGGTCACAGGCCAGTCAGGGGGGTGAGGCGGATGTCGACAGGAAGGTAAGGCATTTGTAGAAATTCGATAGTGTTTTGGGTGCGAACATGTGACCCAAGGAATTGTGTTGCAAGGTTCTAAGTTACGCACACATACAAGTATACATTACAATGTCGCTGTGTGTGTGTGTGTGAGTGAGTCTGTATAAGTAGCCAAATGCATATTTCAGCAACAATCACACTTACGGACAATGCGTATGCGCAACTATAAACGAAATACTATAATATATGTATGTGCCACATGCCGCATACATACAAGTATGCATGCCACAACAATACTTTGATACTTTTGCTGCTTCGTCAACCTTTATCTTCTTAACATCGACGCTGCGCTTGCTGTACTTTACCTTTTGGCAATTCGATTACAAAGCAGCAGTAGCAACAAAAACAACAACAAAATAGACAATGCATAATATTCAATATACAGACAAAGCCAACACACGCACGCACATATATACACATGTATGCATGACCTCCGCCACATGCAACACGGTTTGCAGCATATCACATGCAACAGCCCAGGGGTGTAATAATAACGAATACGTCAACAACAACAACAACAATGTGCGCGCACAAGGTAAATAAGCAAAAGCAACAGCAAAACTGTCATTACCGTGTTATTTGATAGGCTCTCTCTGGTTTTGACTGCAACACGGCAAGACTGGCAGGCTGGCAGGCTGACAATGGAGCCGAGAGGGCATGCGACCGTTGTGAAAGGGATAAGGTGACAAGAGTGCAGCAGCGAGTGTGAATCATTTGCATGCACCAGCGTATGCGCACACATACATACATGCACATTGCTGGATATCAGCGGCTGCATTCAGCATGGAATTATATGTGCAGGGCAAAACGCATGAAAAGGATATTAGGTTGCATGTTGCAAAGCAATAATTTGAAATGAAGTTTAAATAAAAAGCACACAATATTAACTTAATTAAATTGTGGCGGAAATAATTGACGAAAAAGATAGAAATCTAATGAAAATCTGTACGTTTACTTAGCACTGCATAAAAGTTGTAGATAACATGCGTATACCGCTCACAAGTCAAAAGTTTTCGTAAAATAACTTGATTTGGATCGTTTGGTTTGTATGGCAACTATATGCTATAGCAATCCGATCTGAATAATTCGCTCGGATATTATAGTCTTTTCTTTGATAATCATTCGTGCCAAATTTCGTCAAGATATCGTCGCAAATGAAAAAGTTTTCCATACCAACACTGGATTCAAAGCGTTCAGTTTGTATGGCAGCTATATGTTATAGCTATCCGATCTGAACCATTTCTTCGCAGATTACACTATTGCTCTAAGCCATAACCCATGCCAAATTTCGTGAAGATATCTCCTTAAATGAAAAAGTTTTCCTTACCAGAACTTGATTTGGATCGTTAAGCTTGTATGGAAGCTATACAATGTAGTGGTGTAATACCGGCAGTTCCTACAAATTATCACTTTCTTAAAGAAAAAATAATGTGTGCATATTTTCTGAGCGATATTTCAAAAACTGAGGGACTAGTATATACAGACTGACAGACGGACATGGCTCAATAGTCTCAGCTCATTGCAAACATATTGAACATACATACTTATTTTAGATAACACAACTCTCCTGACTAACTACTAACACACTCTCTTCAGGCTATAAAAATAAAAAAAATATGCAACCACATCCATTGGAGACTACATAATTGCTCATTTCGTACAGAGTTCATATTCCAAAATAATTATTGGGTAATAGATACGAAGTTTTTCAATATCTACTCAATTTCAAATTTGTTCACAAACGAAAATATATCTTGTACCGCTCCCCCACCATTTTCCGCAAATTCAATTGGATTTTGCAACGCCCCTCGACTACCCCACACACACACACACCCGTACAAATGTGCAGAGTACGGCAGTTGTCCAATTCAACATTTGGCGCAACCGCCTCTTCCTGTGCCCCATTCATTATACTATTTTATGCGAATCAATTTTCATTGTTGTTGTTGTTGTTGCCGTTGCTTTATTTTATTTACTTTTTAATATATTGCCAGCGTTGGCTGCGCTACCCGGCATTATCGCTGTGTGTTATGGTTTTTGCTGCTGTTGCTGTTGTTGTTGCAAGCGTCTACAATTACATGTGCGTCTCCGATTACACATCGTTTCGTTGTGTTTGGCATAAAATTAATTTTTCACCATTACAGCGTTCATTGCTGTACCTTAACAACTATGTTGTTGTTGTTGTTGGAGTTGTTGTCTGGTGTGCTGTGTATAGGCGAAGGTATATAGTTGGTATTTCTTGCTGTTGTTACTGTTAACTGTTGTTGTTGTTGTTGTTATTATTATTTCGGATATTTTCGCGCCAGGCCACGTGTTTCCCCGCGCTCTCTCAACATATTCGATTACCAGTTGCTTCGTTGTTGTTGCTTTATATTTGTTGTTTGTGAAAAAGCGCAAAATTCAAATGTTCATAATAACAATAATTTCTCAAATATTTAATTACATTAGATGCTTAACGCCTCATTTTACACAATTCACCGTTGGTCGGATTTACAGCGGCCGCGCTGCCCACACGCTGACACTGCGTTCGACGCAGCGGCTTGTCCCCCCCTTCGTCCCCCCGGCACGATCCCGGTTTCGGTTTTACTTTTGCTCTATACTATCGGAGCATGTTTCAGCTGAGTATAATATTTTTGTTCACCTAACGGTTGTTAATAAGACCTAAAATTAATCGAGACTTTAAGAGTAGGATGACAAAACCTGTAGAATTCCGGAGAACTGCGAGCGATTTGAAAGCGATGATTCGAATTAAACTTGAGAAACACTTGTATATTAGTGGTCTTTGGAACCTTGATTAGGTTAGTCCGATTCCGGCCATCTGCAATACCCATTGCATAATCTGACCTAAGGTCATTGACCTAAAGAAAGGTAATTGATCACACAAAATGGTCAATTTAGAAAGGCTATTAACCTAACCAAATGTAAACAAAGGTCTTTGGAGAAGTCGTTGAACTCGGAAAATGCAAACAAAAGGGCAAGGACATAACCAACGGTCATTGACTTTCAGAGTGATTGTTGTCGTCGGTAAAAGTAAAGAAATGGTTATTGTCCTCGCTAAAGGTAAACAAAAGGGTCATTGACTTGATGCTAAAAATAAACAAAGCGGTCATTGAGCTGTAAAATTGGGTCTATAATTCCATGCTCATTTGAAGATTTTCAAATTTCCATTTGAGTTTATAACGCATATATCGTTCGTCAACACCTGTAAGTATACTTGCAAATTGCAAGGGTATAAAAAGTATGGCTACGCCCGAATTTAGTCCCTTCTTACATGCTTGTTTTTGTTATTTTCTGCAGAAAATATCAAATATTCAGCGCTGCATGCCAAAGTTTTTAATTATTTCTCTTTTTTTTTGAATGCCGTGTTTTGCATATTTCTCCGCACAGCCGCTCGGATTACGTAAAAATAGTTCCGCAGAATTTGTTGCAACAGCAAACCGCATAAAGATTTTAAGTACCGCATAGTTTTACTGTTGGCGCTTAGGCTTCCATTTGAGGCTTGCAGAAATACTTTAAAATGAAATACCTGAAAATATATTAAACACTTTGTTGGCGAATAAGAACAGCAACTTTAGGGTCAACCTTATTCCCGGAAACAGCTTTATGAATTTATAGACGAGTGGTTACTTTAGTGAATTGTGGTTAGAGATAGTACTCGACTTGAGAACAGAAATGTCGAGACCATTTTACTTATTTTACGGCACTTTATTCTTAATATAATAACGTGGAGTCAAAATCAAGAAGCGTGTCGAACCGCCTACATTGAGTGCTACGAATCTCTTTACCTCAGTGTCGCATCAAGAGACGATTTCAGGGCAATTTTTATATCTTAAACCGTTTTATCATAATTTTTACGTTTGTCACTATTAGCTTATTACATATGTATGTAAGTATGATATATCGCTTTATTTTCTTCAGTTTCGCCTTCGGGGACAACCCGAGTGATCTAAGGTATGATATTTCTACATATGTATGTATTTCTTCTTCCTTTCTTACTTCTACTTACACGTAGATGGAATATCTACTTTAACGCGTTCTATAATTTCTTTTAGGATACCAAATGGAAACCTTTGGATTAATTAATATATTACAAGATTAAATTAACATTTACCGCAATCGTCGCTGACCCTTTGCAAAACCAACAACCTTAAGCTTAAGGTTAAGGTCCAGAGTGGTTATTGCCATCGCTAAAAGCAGGTTGTTGTCTTCAAAATTTCCAGCAGCCTTCACGGCTGACAGATTTTATGACAAGCTTTTTCCCGGTCCCTAGTTTCAACTATTTAATAAATAGAGCTTTTACTATAAATAAAATTTCTTCTGCCAACTCCTCGAACCATCGAGAGATGGGATTGTTGGTTGTGAAGGAAGCGCATGAGCGCCGAACCACAGGCTACCACACTGAGGTCGTCATTTAACTCATTGTGCTCCCGGATGGTAACCAGTTTAAAGGTTATCTAGCAACTCAATGGATTTGTTGAAAAACCTTATTCTTTCCCACCTCAGCTGCACAATATGTTTTAATTTGGAGTATTGGTTGTCCTGGAGTATATGCACCTTTCAGCCTAAAGGCTGGGTATTCGCATAAATAATGTTCCAGCGTCTCATCATCTTCCGCGCATGCTTCCGCCGAATCCACTTTACACATTTTTGAAGAGGGAATTTAAAGGGTAGGAGCCCTGTGATGACCCCCACAACGTCACTAAGCTCCCTTTTATCTAAAAGTAGGAGGTCTGTCCACCATCAAAACCACCTCAAAGTCACTTTGTAGTATGCCCTCTGTTGCTTGTGTTCCAGAACTTGTGGTGTTCCTCTAAGGTCCATTGCTTCAAACAATCCTTGAAGCAGCTGAATGACTATCCCTCGGGAGATAGGATTGCGTTTGATGATTTAGGAAATAAAACTCTAGGTTTTGTCCATTCAGAGCAAGAAGGTACTTGTACCTTAATAAATAGCTTTAAAGCGCACTCGCAAAACGCTCAAATAATCTGCTGGGTCTGAACGCAGCCGCAACAGAAAAACTGAACATAGTTTTGCATTTTCACTTGAACGAAATAACTCAAGCCGAATTTCAAAAAAAAATTGAGCTTTACAATTTGTCTCAAGAATCCATCACACTTTCTTCGTCGTATTTGATTTCATAAAGTTATACTCTGAATTGCTAATTATTCAGATAACAAGCATGTTTTCCAAAGGCATGTGGGCAACACACACACAACAGAGATATTACTGTACATTGATTTAATTATTAACTTAAATTCCCATGAAAACACAGTTAATATGTTTGCAAACTTTGCAACTTTGTACATGTAAACATTGCAAATGCACACACACACACAGACTTGGTGTTGCCCTTGCCGGTGCCCAACGCCGCGAGCGCACAGCAACCAGCGTTA
The DNA here is from genome assembly GCF_024586455.1 of Bactrocera neohumeralis. Classification (NCBI taxonomy): domain Eukaryota; kingdom Metazoa; phylum Arthropoda; class Insecta; order Diptera; family Tephritidae; genus Bactrocera; species Bactrocera neohumeralis. The sequence goes on along the minus strand of NC_065921.1, from coordinate 87,749,703 downwards.
TGAAGACAACGCTGTGTTGTTGTTGCATCGATGGTGACTACGACAATGACGCTGTTGACGATATGAGATCTCTCAGCGGCTCAAATTACAAACCGGCAGATTTCTTACCTTATTTACTTCTTTTTCCATTTTATTAATTTTAATTTATGTGGGGTTTTTAATTTCTGATTTGTGCGCGTCGCGATGCGAGCATGAAGGCGATTCGATAGCGCGGCGCAGCGCAGCCGATGAGCCGGGGCTACCACCCCAAACGCTAGGCGAACGGGCAACTTGACTGGCGGGCTGACTGTGGCGCTTTGCCGACTGCTTAGCCATTTGGCCGACTCTGGCGGCAGTTGGCAGCGCCCAACGGCCTGTGAGTGTGCGCGTCGCAGTGAAATTGAAACCACTCGATCGCGTAGGAAACGGCGGAGAGCGCAAGAGCGCAAACTATGTGGGCATATGTCGGTATGTATGTAGGCCATTGGAAAAGAAGCTGCGACTAAATTGCGAATGTTGACTTAAAACAAAATTAATTTCGAGTGGAGGTTAGGTAAATGATGCTGCAATGCGGCACGGATGAATGTGATACGCCTGTAAGCGGCTCTATGTCGCTGTGCAGCAATTATTTCTGCCATTCCTGCGCGAGCTCAAGTGGCCGGCCATACAATATCCTTTCAGGTGGCCAATATTAAATGCTGCATTTTCAAAATATATACAAACATTTGTTGTTGTTGTGTTTGGTAAGTTGTATTTCGGTGCGGCTAAGCATTTATTTTGTTTAATAGCTATTATTCTAACTCTCTTGCGACATTCTTCGCTAGATTTACGACTTTTGTAATGTAAGACGCCTCCGATGATTATCTCAGCTTCGATTTGTACTCATCCGCTTTGGTCTTCCAGAGTATTAATTTTCTTCATTTTAATTGCGCATTACGACTCTGCGTTTGCAATGCTTGCTTTTGTCGAGAACGGGTCCACTAATGGCCAAAGCATTTATTGCTTTGCACGAAGTTTTTTGCAATTTTTTGCCTTTGATATTGATTACAAATAATCATTAAACGATACGCGTGTAATCGGTAATGAAATTGGAACTATATTTTTAGTTAGTAGCAGTCGTGGGGTACTAGTGGTTTTAGCTCCGCAATACCGCTCCGAAAAGTTTGGTTTTGAAATCCGTTTCTGAACGACCTCAAGCAATTGAAAAACTACCAGACCACCCGTCTAATCTTCGTTGCGCCCCTGCTCCTAGCGAATGCGATGACTGTTTCTTTGATAACTGGAGATACATCGTCTTGTCTTCGTACACAATCAGACCATCGCTTCCTTATCCTGTCTGAAAAAAGCAGAACTAACGGCGCGGTTGTCTCTTGTTTTCAAACAGCTTGAAGAAGTCCGTCCCGATCCTGACGGAGCCTTTGGTGTTGCTTAATGTCAGTTTACACAGCCGTATTAGTTCCATGTCGATCTTCTACCGATCTACTTCCATGTTGATCTTCTTTTCACAGCTCTTTTCCAAGATTTGGCGCATGGTCTGGCTGATAGCACATTTTCCAGGTCTAAAGCCACACTGATAAAGACCAATCAGTTTCTTAACGATGGGCTTCAGTCTTTCGCACACTGTGATCGATAGGATCTAGAGATATGATAGGACTAGTCATATATTTGGCATACGGATAATCCGACTTGCCTCAATCGATTTAACATATCACGCTAATCATATAATTACTTTATAAATTCTGCGACGCTTCCTTTGGGAGTTTCGCTCCAGTGATGGCGTTTTTTCGGGAGCTTGTTTACACAATAAAGAGTAGTGCTCGTCAGTTAATGAAGCTAAAAGAAATAAAAAACTGATCGAATGAATTTTGATCAAAGAAGTCAAGTCTTTGAAAATATGAGTTATATCCACATCTTTCCTCAAGACTTCCGGAAGCAACGATTCGCCGAGAGAATTACGTTACCTGAAAGACTTTGAAGTGACTAGTTCTCAAAGATAGAAAGGGAGCCGAGTTAAAAATCCGGGTCCGTTCCGGTTAGGTAGATCCAACTGGAGACATACTTCGTCTTCTTTTTTTGGCGTAGCCACCGCTTACGCCGTTATAGCCGAGTTTACGACAGCGTGTCAGTCGTTTCCTCGCTTCGCCATGCGGCGCCAATTGAAGATTCTTAGCGAAGGCAGGTATTCCTCCACCTAGTCTTTCCAAATGAGTGGAGGTCTTTCTCTTCCTCTGCTTCCCCCGGCGGGTACAGCGTCGTATACTTTCAGAGCTGGAGTATTCGTTCGTTCGTCCACCCTGCATTTCTTATCAGAAAGTGTCGATCTTATAATATATGGTATACTCGCATTAATTAGAGTTGACGTACGCTATGGAGCATTGTACTACTTCGATGCTAGAGAATTTGCTGATGTCATATATATTTACAGTTAATGCACTCACATGTACACGCCTCAGACACATACATAAGTGCGAGTGCGTTGGTTTAAACTTGAAACTCGTTCCGCTGTGAAATCATACCGATTTCTTTCTTTGGCGAATTTCGGCCGCGTACCGGCTAAGGGAGCCAAAAGTGTTATTTGATATGTTAAAAGCAACAAATGAGACGCGAAAACGGAATCAACAAAAAAAAAACACACAAAATGCAATGAATTTTAGCACTGCGGTGTTGTTGTTGTCCATATGATACAATAACGATGACAAAAACGATTTCACAACCGCTTGAAGATGTGAGACGGCTGGCCGACAATAAGAGAGAAAAAAACGAACAAGAAATGGATCTTGGCAGCGGTAAGGCCGCTTGTTTGCTGGCTAGTAGCGGCAGCCAGCTTGGCCCTGCCACATGTCAACTCGCAAGCGATCGAATTAGTAATTGAAATTGGAATATTTCACACTTACTTGCACAGTTTATCTGCAGAAACACACACACACGCACACATACATGCGCAATCGAGCTGGCGTGCACCGGTGCGCAGTTTTTTTCTTGCCACCAAACACCGTTCGGCGTGGAAGTGCGATATCAAATTTGATACTTGGCTGCACTGAAGCGCATGATTGAAGGCATCGCCTGACACTCCAACAGCGCGCCGCTGTTTTGATGAGCCCCATGCAGCAGCAACACGGTTCGCACACGCGGCCAACCGGTGCAAAGTACCGCCAGACCAAGACCAAGCGAAAGACAACAAATAAGTGCAATTAAAATAAGACTTGGACATTGCTGGCAAGGTGTTCGATAAGCATTTTTGCGTGTGTATGTGTGGTGCTTGGTACCGAAAGCACCATTGCTGGTGTTGTGGCTCACAACATTTGTATCTTTCGATCTGCGGTGCCACCAGTTGCCAGCAATACTGCAATCGCACCAAAGCAGATGCAAATTGCGCACATCAAGGAAATCAATACTGGACAACAGCCAGCGATAAGAATGTGGAAATTAAGAAGAAATCGCAAAGGGTGGATCGGGTCGCAAGTGCTAACTGTTGTTATGAGGAGTGCACGGGGGCAAGTTTACCGTAATTCTTTGTTATCGAGCGCTGGAAATGCTGAAATGGTAATGATGATGGTGTCACTTGGCAATGAAATGTTGAAAATGTCATTTAATATGTATGTAATGCAAATATATATACATATATATAGTATATATAGTATATATTACGTGTATTCATGCGAATGGGTAGCTTTAATTGTATGCACCACACACTTATTTACATAAATTTGTGCTTCCATTCCCTCAATCATTCTCTTCTCTAAGGGTGTCGTGTTCGGCATGATTTTGTGGGTCTTTGCGGTCACAACTGTGTCCATAGCTTGGATTAAAATCGAATTTCGTAATGTGAACTTTTTCCTTAATTTGCAAATGTATAACATGTACATACTTACATACGTTTAAATGAGAATCACATCTGCAGATCGTAAGATAAAGTCGGATTACAGAAGGAAAAGCAAACCAAGAGAACGTTAATTTCGGCTGCAACGAAGCTATAACACCCTTCACAAGTGGGTTTTGTTATAGAAACTACCATGCATAACTGGAACAGGAACAGAAACAGAAAGAGGAACAGAACAGAAACAACCTTCTTCCGCAGTAATCTATATATAGAAGGCAGCTTCAAACTAATGATTACAATTCAGTATTTCAGACTGAAATTTTGGGCATAAAAGAAGGTGAAAAGTGAGCTACTGCTCTAAACAGCAAGTTCATAAACGTTCTAGTAAACTCCCGAACAGCAAATAAGGCTATCCGTACTGCCAATATTAAGTCTCATTGCGTTAGGTTTTGCAAGCAGGCAATAACTAGAATTTTAGTGAAGAACTAGGTTGATATCATCTGGGTACCTAGTCGTATTAGAAATGAAAAGGCAGACGAGTTGGTCCGCAGAGGAAGCACATACCTCATAAGCTGCCCAGGCCATTCAGCTCCTTCAAGGATTGTTTGAAGCAATGGACCTTAGAGAAACAGCTGAGGTCTTGCAACACAAGCAACACAAGCAAAACAGGCAAAGCACAATATTACTTTTGAAATGAATTTATGGTGAACAGACCAAAAAGTTTCTACTTGGCAAAAAGGAGCTTGGTAACATTGTCGGGGTCATCACAGGGCACCTATCCTAAAGATCCATCTTCACAAAATATGAAAAGTGGATTTGGCGGAAAACAGAGCACATGCTGAAGTTGATGAAACGCTGGAACATTATTCAAGCAAATACACAGCCTTCAGTCGAATGAGCAGGGCTATATACCAAGCCTCCTAAGAGACATTCGCCAGCTGGGATGGAAGAGAATCAGGTTTTTTATCAAATCCACTGAGCTGCTGGATAAGACCTAAAATTATTGTGTCCCAGGAACTAATTATGGTCTAAATTCGGCCGCTGCGGTCCGGCGCCTGCACTTCCCTTTTCAATCAACCAACCATGTATAGTATATAATTAGATCTGTAAATGTAACCGGCCAACGGTATGCAGTTTCTGCTCCAGCTTCTGGTGCTGCTCTTGCCGCAAAGGAGGAAGAAGTCAAAAAGGAGTAAAAAGGAGACGAAGAGGGTTTCGGTCTCTTCAATTAAACAGCTCAACCCTTGGTTTGAGATAAATAACCTTCAAGCCGATTTAAGCTTACTTAATAAAAGAAAATAACTATCATGGAGATTTTGATCTTTATTTGGGTCGGATAGATTAGGTAGATCTTTGTCCTTATTTGGATTGGTCCGTTTGAGTTGCAGCTTTAAGTTATAAACTCTGTATCAAATTGTGTGAAGATATCCTGTCAAATAAAAAGTATTTCATACAATGACTTGAGTTTGATCCGTTCCGTTAAGGTTGTAGGGCTGCTGTATGATATGGTAGTCTGATATCGGTGGTTCCGACGAAACCCATTCCCACGACAGTCGGGTCTAAGTAATCGGAACGGAACCGTAATTTTATACGACCAAGGACTGTCAAATGGGCGCCTTTCCTCGAATTCAGGAATGTTTTCTGCCGCTACAAAAACGAATGAGCAGTTTTGGGGAGCATGCACAAAATTTAAGATCGATATCTTAAGAGCTAAGGGACAAGTTCGCATACGAGTATATACAGATAGACAGACACACGCAGAAGGGGATGGACATGGCAATATTTAGCTCGCCACGCAGATCAGTTATATATATACTTTGTCGGATCTGCGATATATACGTAATACAATTGTCCGTTTGCTCCGTAGGCTTCATTTGTGGTAATTGCTTTGCAGTGATCATTCTTTTGAGGTCTGCGAACCGGATTGTGTCGATGCACAGCAGAGCCGGAGAATAGGTTGCATGTGTAAGCAATTTGAAGTCCAAGTCATGCGGTGAATCAGGCGATTGCAAGCTCGTGCGAATCTTCTTTGCACAGAGCTTTCGTATACAAAAAACTTCCTTTGATACTTAAAGGGTGTTGAATGTTGCAATCAAACTCTTTTCACAAGCATCCAAAATAATTTTGTGGAACTAATTTTGATCAGTTTAGACTTCATGTTATAATTTACCACTGCTTGGCGCCTAAAATTATGCTAATTACACATACAGCGCGTATTTATGTTTAAATCTATTCCTATAATTTATCTTAAATTTCTTTTAGAAAGTTAGACGCTCAAATTCGTTAACTTGTCTTTTTCCTTGTTTGCAGGAATTCGCCGAGAACACCATGAACGAGCTGCTCGGCTGGTACGGGTTTGACGGTGTGGATCGCCTGGACTTGTCGACGAAAACCAGTCGCCTGCTGCAATCCGCGGCAGTTGCACAAGCGAACAATGCGGCGCTGACGGCTGCCAATAGCAACTGCGTCAACAACAACTCCAGCGCCAGTAACAGTGCACTGAGCCAACAACAACAGCGACATTGCATGGAGAAACGGCGTAGTCGCAGTCGTGCTGCCACGTTGCTGCAATTGCAACAGCAACAAAACGAACACTTGCGAAACATTAACAACAACAGCAACAGTAGTAATAGCAATGCGAACAACAAAAACAGCAGCAGCAGTCGAAAAATTACGCTCAGTTGTGGTGGCGGAAATTATCGCACCGGCAACCGAGCTAACGCCAGCGCTTTAGCTGGTATCAGTAGCGGTGGCGGCGCTGGTAGTGGTGGTGCCGGTGGCGGCGGTGAAAGCACAACATCCGACCACGATACGCGCAGTTCGCGTGAGGAGGATTCGAAGAGTCCGATTTCAGCTGGCAAAAATACAACTCTGGAGGAGAAAATCGGTGAGTAGCGACAGAGGTGCACAAGATGTGGGCGGTAATGTAACACCGACTCTATGGTATAACGTGGGCTTACTTATATAGTAGCGTATAGGAGTGATTAGGTGTTTTTGAAAGCATTGATTGTTTTCAAACTCCTTTTTTCTTGCGGATGAATATGCGACGCGTCTCGATTACGCTGGCGAAAAAATCCTTTACTCTTCCGCTCTCCGTTAATGAGCGATTCGCTTAGCAGAAACTGAAGTAAAGTTTAATTCTAACGGAGTTGGCTGTATTGCTCAATAACACAGTTGTATAAGTTTTGCAGTGGCAACTCTATTTTATGAGTTAGAAGATCCGACCGAATGTAAGTTCAATAAAGGATTTCGGCTGTAAAGTCTCTAGGTCTTCTCTTTTAACTCAAGTTTTACATATATGGTCTCCGGTTCTTCTACTTCTTTTTTCGTAGAGACCGCTTATTCGGTTATAGTAGAGTTTTCCACAGCGCGCCAGTCCTTCTCCCTTTTCGACGTCCGTTGCTGTTGTTTCCTTTTCATTGGGAGTGTTTTTTACGTGGCGGGTTCCGAACCCGGCCCCAACCCTTGTGAGTAGGTTCTACAAAGCCTTAAAGTACCAGAATCTGATGCTGCTTTTTTAGCTATGCATTGCTTACAGTAGACTGTCTGCGTTCTCCATTAAAATTCAGGCTTTTCTTCGTATATAAAGAGCTCCAACGAGCTGCTTTACTAATAAATCCAACACAGACAGCTTATAGGTATTATTACCCAAAAAATAACGATATATATACATATCTACCAATCAATTGTTCTGTTACACAAATCATCATCTGAACATGAAAATGTTTTTACAAATACATACATACACACGCATATGAGCTGAGTGGCAAGTATTCAAATTGGAATCGAAAAAGAAGCTTTGCAAACATCATAACGAGAAAACTATCAGGTTTGGGTCTATTAAACACAATATGACAGATTTCTACGGCCATAAAAACCGCACACACTTATACATCTCTCCTTACAGATATGTCAGTATGTATGTTCTTTTGGATGTGGCAAGTAGTTGCAAATTTGAGTTCAGCTCTGACGGTTGTTTGCGGAAGCGCCTGTCTGGTATGCTTAACTTAACCAAAAGTAGCTAAACAACAACAAATTTGCACATAAATATGTATATAAACAACGGCACTTCCTTCCTTTCACACCGCCTTTCGGCCACTTTGATGCCGAACTCATGAGAGACCAAGCCCTTCCATACAAACTCATGGCAGCCCAAACCCTCATACACACACTCATGCAAGTGGGTATCGCCCGCTCCTTTGCCGACGCTAGAAGCCGTGCGTCGAGTTCATAGTTTTCATTTTGAGTGGTGTAAAATTTCAAATTTTGCATTTTTAATGATTTCATCCGATTTTTGCTTTTCACAAATTCATTCTTCTGCCTCGAAAGCAAAAACAGAATGCAACAACAAAAGAAGTGGGTAGTCAAGTTGCAAATAGTTTTATACACGTCTCATGTTCGCTGCCAAATACGCTCGCCCTGCTGCTCCGCAGCATAAATGATAATTAAGATCCTTTGCTCGTCGCTAGACTTGCATTATTTCGAAGTAATTAAAAGGAAAGCTCGCATACTTCGAACGCTTTTACCTCAAATTGATTATGTGCGCAAAAATGTATGAATACCGTTATCTCATTACACCTTTTTTTGTTTTTCAGACCTGCTGAACTGTTGTTGGTGCCGTCGTCCTGTGCCCGAGAATGCGCCCGAGTTTCTCACCACCACCGATGGGCCGCGGTACTGCTCCGAATCGTGCTTCACGCAATCACGACGCGCCTCCTTTAAGAAAGCCAAAACTTGTGATTGGTGCAAGCACGTGCGCCATGCCATCAGTTATGTGGATTTTCAGGATGGTGCTTCGCAATTGCAATTTTGCTCGGATAAATGTCTGAATCAGTATAAAATGCAGATTTTCTGCAAGGAGACACAAGCGCATCTGGACATGAATCCACATCTGCGTGAACAAGGTCTGGAAGCTGTGGCGTCCGGTAATGGCGCTGGTCTCATAACGCCCGACTTGTGGCTGCGAAATTGTCGTAGTCGTTCGGCATCGCCAGCTTCGACAATATCCGTTTCGCCAGGCCCACAAGGTGCCGCCGTGATTACATCGCAAAATGTTGGCATAGCCACTGGCTCCTCATCTTCACCAGCTTCTTCGGCAGCCTCAAATGTGGGGCACTCTACGGTGCCACCACATAAGCCCATGATCTCGGTGGCGCCAGTCTCGAAACTCATGTCGAAGAGCGTCGGCATGTTGAGCTCTGCAACGATGCCAACATCGAATCGCGTCTCACCGAAACACAATCGCAAAAAGCGACCATTGCGCTCCAGTTTGAGTGGCAACGCCAACGCACACGCCGATTTAACTTCCTCCTGCATGAAGGGAAATCATTTGACACGTGAGGGTAGTAGTTTGAGTGGCTCAGTCGCTACTAATGCATCGAGTATGATAGGCAAGGGTAAATCAATGTTGAGCGGCAGCGGAAACAACAGTTTGCGTTCAAGTCCAGGCGTTCATTTGCCAGTGGCTGGTGCGAGTGGAAGTTGCGGAAAGACAGGTGCATCTGTGTTAAATCAATTTGCGGGCTCAAGCGTACAGGATCTCCATATGAGTGTGCCACCACTGTCGCCAATGATGGAGCAACAAAGCCCGTCCCATGTGCTGCCGTCACATCCGTTAAGTAGCGCGCGTTGCGGTACAAATATACCACCGGCATTTTTCGCCACGACTACCGGCGGTCAACCGCCTAACAATGCTGGACCACATCAACAAATACCACACGGCGCGTACCCGCCACATCCGCCACCCTTTCTATCAAATCCTGGTGCGCCCACAGCGCCTGGTTTACTGCCACGTTTCTTCGGCGCCGGCGGTTTTCCTGCATTTCCGCTGCCCCCGCATGTTGTGCAAACGCCGCCTGACATGATGGGTGGTTTAGGGCTTGGCGCCTTGCTGGGTGCGCCTCCGCCGGTTACAGTGATGGTGCCATATCCCATAGTTATACCGCTACCTATACCCATACCGGTACCACTGCCAGTGATGGACTTTTACAAAGCTTACATGACCCCCGAAGAGCGCAGTAAACTAAAAGAAAAGGAAGCAAATGAAGCCAAGAAAGATGCGTTAAGGTCAAATACTGCGGATGAGGAGGCAGACGCTGAGGCTAGATTGGAAAATAGTGATTGCGAACAAAAAATTGAAGTTGGCGAAGAAACCGTCAACGAAGAGCCGTTAGATTTTACTAAAACAAAGAACTGTATGCAGGCGCAACATATTGAGCACCAAAATGAAGAAGAAATCGCTTTGCATTCGGTTGAAGAAGCCGCATCCAGTCTTAAACGCGCCTTGTCCGACGAACACTTGACAACGACGACGTCATTATCACCGGCAACACCAGTGACCCCAACGACCAACACAACTACCACCACCGCCGTAACACCTTCGCCAGACCGTTCTCCCTGCTCGCCAGCCACGTCTTGCAAGGCCACACATTGCATTGTACGTTCAGACGAATCGGGCGCTATCAGACGGGAACTAAGCGCAGACATAGATGAAGCTAGTGGTGCTATAGGCGATTGTGACGATGCTAAACAAAAATTACCGAAATTTAAGATAACGCGACTCCAAACGAAGCGCACACTCATACAAACCAAAGAATCACCCAGCACGCCCACCACTTCGGCGGCGGAATGCAGCCGACCATTACGAAAGCGGAAACGCATAATCGATTGCGATTTTCAAAAGTTAGCTCTCAAAGAGTTGACGTCAGCGGACGGCGATGGCGAAGAAAACGCCGATCTGCATAGTGAGGAAGCCGATCCGAAGACGACAGGAATCAGTTTATCAACAATAGCGTGCAATAATAATACTAAAGCCCAAAGCAAAAAGTAGGGTTATGTTTTAAAATATAAAAATAATTTTAGAATTCAATAAGTTCAAACTTAATTTGGCTAAGAAAATAGCTTAAGTAAATATTGTTAGTGCTTAGTATATAATATAAGAGTTTAAACGTATACTCTAATAAAAATATCACACATTTCAAGGGGGGTATAAAAATCGCTTGATACCTGGTTAAGTAGCTTCAAGCCAATATTTCGTTCTACTGTGAATTTAGCATAGCGAACCAAATAATGCTTTTGACACATTTTGGGTTACTTAATTATTTTAAGTTAAATGTATAATTAAACACATCTTGAATTAATAAAAGAGTTCAATTTTTACATAATCTTGTTGAACGCACAGTAACAGTTGTTTTATTGTTTTTGTTGTATTTGTAATTTGAATGGAAGTTTTTGACATACAGTTCTAAACCGGATATTTATGCAATACTTACCCTTTTCTTATTCTGAAGACTTGCGGCCAACAGTTCACAATAGTGCACTATAGTGGTGAGCACAACAAATTTTTATTGGGAGGGTTTTCTGCTTTGATTATGAACCTATAAATTATAAAAAAATAATAAATTACAAAATAATATAGTATATAAAAAAACAAAACGATTTGGTATTCTGGTACGAAATCTATACAACAATTGCAATATTATTACTAATTTATTAATTTTTTGAAAGGTTCAAGCAGTATGGCCACACTCACTTGTCAATTGGAAATGTCATACCACTTTGTGGAAAAGCGCAAAACTTGTGAAATTTGCGTCTGAAAATTTCCGCTGGGTTTTAAACAGTTAAAGTTGCTAATATATTTGATTGAAACAAATTATTTCTCTAATATGAGCGAGGAAGTAAATTCTGAAGACGTGCTGCGCATATTGGTGGCAACTGACAATCACTTGGGCTATGCAGAGAAAAACGCGGTGCGCGGTAAGTATTTTGATTTTGAAAAGTCGGGAATTAAAAAAAAAACTGCTTCGCTACTCTTAGGAGACGATAGCTTCGTAACTTTTGAGGAAATACTTCAACTGGCTGTGCAGGAAGATGTTGACTTCATTTTACTCGGCGGCGATTTGTTTCATGATGCAGTTCCCAGCCAGAATACACTGCACAAGTAAGTTATAAGCTATTTAATGCATATTTGCATGTTTATTTAATATTTTCAATATTTAGCTGCATGAAATTACTACGGCGTTACACATTTGGTGACAAACCGATTAGCATTGAAATGCTTAGTGATCAGTCGGTGAATTTTCACAATGCCACCAATGAGACGGTCAACTACGAGGATCCAAATCTTAATATAGCTATACCAGTATTTTCCATACATGGCAATCATGATGATCCCAGCGGCTTTGGTCAACTTAGTTCGCTTGATTTACTCTCGACAACTGGTTTAATAAATTATTTTGGACGCTGGACCGATCTCACAAAAGTTACTATTAGTCCATTACTTTTGCGCAAAGGTGAAACACAATTGGCACTATATGGACTGAGTCATATACACGATGCACGTTTGCGACGGCTATTTGAGGATTTTAAAGTCAATATTGCGTGTCCGGGACCCGAGGAAGGAGAATGGTTTCACTTGATGGTTTTGCATCAGAATCATGCTGATCGCGGTCCAAAAAGTAATATTCCAGAAGAATTGCTACCTGATTTTTTGCATTTGGTTATTTGGGGTCATGAACACGATTGCCATATAAATCCTAATTTTAATGCGACACGTAACTTTTACGTTAGTCAACCGGGATCATCTGTTGCTACTTCGCTAGCTGAGGGTGAAGCGCTAAAGAAATATGTGGGCTTATTGGAAATACATAAAACGCGTTTTCAAATGAAACCGTTACCATTACAAACCGTACGCCCATTTGTTTTCGATTCGGTCGATTTGTCTCAAATGACGGAAGAACTAAAGTTGGACGAAGGTGATGTACAAAATAAGGTTATGGCTATGGCAAAGGAGCGCGTTCAAAATATGATAACAAAAGCAAAGGAGCAATTCACCGGGCATCCAAAACAACCGCAATTGCCGCTTATACGTCTGCGAATACTCTTTTCAAATGAGGAGCAAATGTTTAATGCGATACGCTTCGGTCAGTCGTACAATGAGCAGGTAATACGCAAAAGTTTAAAAAAAGTAAAATAAAAAAATTGAAATAACTTCGGGCAATCCTAGGTAGCTAATCCAGCAGATATGATACATTTCAAAAAAGTAATAAAGCGATCTAAGGGCGAAAATTCAGAATATGACAACGAAGCTTTGCGTAGCGCCTTAGATAACATTCAAGTGGTAAGTTGGCTTTGAAATGTAATAGTGGGTATATAGAACTGTATACGTTTTATCCCTAGGATGTGGGTAGTGAAATGAAAATCGAGAATTTCATTGAGCGATATTTTCAAGAAATTCCAGCCAAACGCCGTTTAAAAATTCTATCACCACAAATCTTGGCAGAAATGTGCAATCGTATCGTAGAAAAGGGAGACGTAACCGCGGCTGACGGCATTATGAAGTACTTATTTGCGCAGCCGTTCTCTTTAAATCCATTTTGTACATAATTTATTATTTTCTTCCCTAAAGACACTGTAAAGAAAGAGCTTTAGAGCACCTGTTGGAGACCCTACCAGCTGATGACGAAATCGAAGAATCGTTAGAGGTCTTCAATTCACAATTATCTCTCGACGATGTACTAAAAAGTTTGGATAAAACCGACTCAAAAGTGAAAGCAAATACAAGTAGCTTTTCCTCAACCTCTACACTTAGCAAGAGCAGGCAATCTACGCAAGTGAAGAGC